>NW_025780914.1:0-43443 GCF_021130785.1 Homalodisca vitripennis | reverse complement strand
CTTTTTATTTTCACCATTCTGAATTTTACAAAAAGGTATCAAGTGTTTTTGGTTCCTTCTTCTAATGAGTTTTAAAATTTCCCTATCAACCAATGGTTTGGGGTTCTTTTGAAAAATGCCAGACATTTTTATCCATGAAACCATATGGCATGGTTCTGTTTTGCAAATTTAATAAAACGCTTTTATAAGGATGACCAAGCATCTTGGTTCCTATAAAGTTCCTTATAATACCTAGGCAACTCAATGACCAAAAACTTACTTAATGCGAAAAGTAAAAGAAGTTCCAAAGAAAACGTTCCAACTCAATAGTAAAAGAAGAATAAAAATCTAGGCCGAGAAATTTTCCCCTTATTTATTGTTTAATAAACTGTTGTCTGCAGGGAGTGTTTGTCAAGACTTACCAATATCATCAAAAATATCGGACACGCCTTATAAAATAAATCTGAAACACTGCTTGTCACGAGGGAAAAACAAGGCGGGGGAACTCGATCAGAATGCAAAATAAAAGATATTAAGGAAGATAGAAAAAATTCCTAAATAACCTCACAACTACCGAAGGGGGAAAAACCCAAAATTTTTGTTCTTCCTCCAAATTGACGATTAACAAAATGTTACATCTTTATGTTACCAATGTTAGAAGATCAAGTTGTTTTTTATCCTCATTTAAAAAGATATTCAAACAAAAATTGCAATTTTTAAATTTAAATCTTTATAAAAGGACACATGAAATATTAGTGTGATCCCAGCAAGATAACAAATGCCGAAAATGATTGAAGAAAGAAGAAATTGCCAAAGGAGAAATGACAAACACTTCAATGGCAGAAAGTGAAAACAAGACTAAAGACAGATTGAAATCTGTTCTTCTAATGAAATTCTAGAATGCCTAACTTTGACCTTAAAAAACACTGCAATTCCTGAATAGCTCCAAAATTGTGTTTTTAAAAAGACAGCTGGTGTGTTACAACTGGGGATACATTCGGGAAGACGATAAAGGGTATTGTTTACTTGGGTTGAAGGTGAGGCAGGTAGAGGTTCACAGGATTGGCTCCGTAGTTAAAACAATTGGGGAAAGGTCCTTGGGTACAGAGCATTTGTTTTTATAGGGACTCCTGTGCGGGACAAAACCGGAACATAAAGATAGGTTGATGCCAAAGCTGGCCTCCAGGATCATCCAACATTGAAAAACAATAACACGAATATCTACCCCCTGGTCACAGTTTTCTTCAAACGACATGATTTTGGGAAAAATTGAAAAAATTAAAACTTTCTTTAAAAAGACAGCAATATTTGTCTGTCCTGAAAATTACTTCCGATCATGGAAAACTGCAAAAAGAAAAAATCCTTAACATTTTTCCGAATGAATAAGGAAAAAACTTTAACTATGCTCAGAAATTGAAAAAGTATTACTAACAAAAAAAGGATATTGAGAAAGGAGCGTCTTGGTTAAACACAAGAGAAATAGTTATTAGGAAAGAAAACCCTCTGGGCTATATTTTATTTGCAAATAAGTTTGAGGACCCCATCAGGAACTAAACATTTCGAAAAAGAAGGCGAGAGGTCAGCTGTCGACGATAGATATGACCAAACTTGTACCTTTGGGCCTAAGGAAAAACCCATCGCTGGGCAAAGTTAAAAGACTTTAAAATCTTGTTTCATCCCATCTCAAAGAACCATCAGGTTTTATCACTCACTCCTTGCTGAAACCTCAAGTCGAGGATGATATAGATGGTTTTTGAGGTGAACCGGTTTTGAAATTTTAGGATGAGTGGTTGTTTTGGGTGTTTTTTATTACCGGAAGTTTTAAAATAGTTACTTTTAATTTTTGATACTTATATTACTATCAAAGTGATTTAAAAAAATTTTAAAATTCATTTTTTTATTATTGGATTATTATATTTTATTTCCTTTCAAATAAAAACTAATTTTGAAAAAAAGAAACCAAGTTGTTCTGGTTTATTCCTAAGAATAAAATAAATTAAAAACAAAAAGGAAACCAAACAACATGGGCATATTTTGTCTCTAATTAACAAGAAAAACCCAAAAGGAACCAATCCACATTTTCAATCCATTTTTTTTAAAAATTAATTGAAGTTTTTTTAATTGTATTGTATCTAATTTTCTAAAATAAAAATATTGTCCTTCATTTAAAAAACAGATCATTATTATTCACAAAATAAATAGGGGAAAAACAACTAGCTGTTAAACTTTACCTCATTTATCTCAGATTTAGAGGTAGTGTGGGATGGTTCCATTTTGTATAACTATGTTTTCCCAAATTTAAAATTTTTACATAGGAACCGTTTTGAATTTGTTTTTATTTATATTATTATTATGTAATCCACTAAATTTAGGATTTAAACTAATTTGTGTAAGAAGAAAAGAATAGTATAGAGAAACACGTAAAATGAGACAAGTAAAAAAGTAAACTCAATCTATAACTTCCTTTGTCTCGATCCTGGTCTATTGCCATAGTACTGGATGAATCCCGGGTGTTAGATTTTCCAACGTTCCTGCGTGTCTAACGACTTCTGTTTACTACTGATTATACTGAACTACAAAAAGGCTCCAGGTCCTTTTCCAAGCTTTTAGCCTAGTCGCTAACTTGTTTTGGAGTGGGCTCCTCCAAAACCAAACGTGGTGTGAGTGTCAAACGACTTCTCTAACTAAACAACTTTTTCAATTTATCCAAAAACATGGAATTATGGTGTCCTTTTGTTGTTTTCTTATGGATCATTACAACCAATATTAATATTCCACACATGCTGTATATGGGTTTTCACCTGTTTCTATTTAATTTTGGTTTTTTCGCCTTCACGTGCTGTGTTACATTAATACTAACGTTGATTACTTGTCTTTGATTGGCCCCCTGTCAGAGAAGAACCAAAATCCATTTTTTTTAACCTTTGTGCTGTTATATTTTTTTTTTGTAAATAATATCTGTGATGTGTGCTATATATGTGAACTGGATGCTTGATTAGGTGTATGTATTATAAACAATCTAAAACTATGATGAATAAGAGTGGACAACAATAGTGTACATCCGAGTGTCCTCATGGTTATTTAATATACCAGACCGCCTTTTAGGCAAAGAATAAGAAAAGAAAAAGAAAAAAAACCGATTCTTGTTGTCTGATATTAATCGATACAGATACTATAGAGACAAAAACAAGTTGTGTTACTTGTATTAGAATATTGTGTATTATTGATATTTCTTGTTATTACCAATTAGTATATCTTCAACTAAGAGAACATTGCGTTAGATTTGTCCCAAAGCTTTCGCATTAATGTAAATCAGGCTCAAGTAGTCCTTGCAATACAGCAACATTATAAAAACTGAAATTATGTTAGTGCCTTAGGGAAAAATAAAAATGCTATTTTGATAAGTTTATATAAGATTAAATACATTTCATATATTCTTTAAATAGTCTGTTTTAATTATAATTTTATAATTTATCCAATCGTCGTGTTAAAGAACTGATACACTGAAGGCTATAACTGTTTTCATAACCAGTCTCCCAATGTTTTGAACTAACTGCCCCTAACCACTAGTACGGTTGTTACCCACTTAGCTCTAATTAACTCACCCCATACCTTATTTGCATGGTGTACATTGATTACCTTCCCTGTACTTTAACTAATTATAGTTTTATTATTATTAAGCAAGTTTCCGCAGTAGCATTTTTATGGTTTGAATGTAAAAAGGTAAACTGTGAATCATAAAAATAAATAATTTATTTCTCATTATAAATATACACATATTAGAATAAATTAAAATAATATGCTGTTACTCGTCTTCGTGCTTAAAGAGGTCTTTGACTATATCCGCACAGGATGTAAATGATTTTATCTAATGCATTCTCTCTTTTTTATTAAGAAGCAAATTCTATTAAATAAAGCTATTAGAAGTTTCAATTACAGTATTCAGCAACTCTTGGTTATCAGATGTACGACTAAAATATAATTAAAAATATATTATTATAATATTTATTATAATTAAATGATATTTCCCAAATTAAGAAGGAGTCACTTATTTAATGTAACATTTTGTAGCTAATAGAAATTTGTAGCTCTCAATTGTAATAAATGAGTGTGCTATTTACATTTTGCGGGCAAAGTTACAAGAATTAGGTCCTTTTAGAATTAGAAGAACATAAATACAAAATTACTTGTAAATCCTGTCGATATTCTATACTTATATTAAATGTAATAAACAATTTACTGCTCATATCTATTGACTACAAAGTGCTTTAATGACAACATTATACAAGAGGTTGTTTCTGATTTCTAATTTAAACCACTGGCGCATGGTGTGATATATGTGTGTAAAATGTTAAAATGGCACATACAGTATAATTAGTTGCCCGTTACTATAACATTGATGAAACTTAAAAATTCACCCTGGGAAAACATGCTTTCACTGAATTATTTCATTTTTTTCCATCTGTATGTCTATATGCCTCTCTGTCTATATGTATATCCGTTTCACTGTTCGTATATGTTTTATATGTCCACATACGATGATTGATAGAGCTGATAACAGCACGGTCAAAGATTTAAGACTGGAACTAAGCTAGAGTTAGCACACTTTAAAATTTCCTTGTGTGGCAGCACTTATTGTCAGTGCCATCGGCCTTGAATTTGTTGATTTCTTATCCATTTTCTGTATGATAAGAACTTCGCGTAGGCCAGTGGCCCTTAGGAATAGGCTGTGAAAAAGTCTTAAGAGGAAATCGGCCTCACTTTTGTAATGACAAATTTTAAATGCTTGGTATATTTTATAATGATATAAAAGATCCAGAGTTGCACATGTTGGCTACCAGTAGTTAAGAGCTCAGTGTGTTGTACTTGATAGTGCACTGTGCCGAACCGCCTGGTAGCCATAGTGTAAAAGTTGAATTTTTATCAAGTTTCGTGTAAATATGTACCCATTTAAATGCCTTTTTAATAGTTTAATAGAGGATTATAAACTTTAAATTACTTTTTATTAAAAACTTACTTTGAATTTACAGTGGTCACGTTAGAATTAAACTACACATTTAGTGTGAATTTTTATTAGTGCCTTATAAAAATATTTAGTGTTTATTCCTTTCACGCGTATAAAGTAAGTACAGTAAGTAAAGTGAGTAAAGCATATAAATTAATTAAATCAATTTAAGTAAGTAAAGTCTTATTTTACCAGACTAAAGTTATAAGAAGCCCTCCCTAATACTTAACTTTGGGACAAACGGCTAAAGGTGGCTTCCGAAGCACTAATAATGGTAACCATTTATATGATAAGTGAGTTCCAGTGAAAATTAATAAAATTATGATATCCCTGATGTTAAGTGTTGGATTAAGTTAGTTAATTGAATTGGATTCCCTTACAAATAATCTAGATTATTATATATTTATCATACCAGGATTATCGAATTATTTGAAACTGAATAATCTTCTGTACAAAACTCTAATGAACAAAGCTTGATGACAGTTTTAACCCCTAACATTCCTGCCATCGCACTACGCGAGATTAAGTCGGCGTTTCCTACAAGATTTTGTAACGTCCATAATTGATGTTGTTTTCAATGTATTTTACATAATAATATAATATACAAATGGTGCTCTTAAATTATCCACATCCTGCCATTTTGTTGTTTTAAAAACTCATTTTTTTATGTATATGGTTACTTTGGAAAATTTTTAAGTAATTCATTTGGGATTTTATATTTTATATCCAGTTGTTTCCTAAAAGTGTCAATATTAAAATTTGTGTTTCATTAAAGCTAGTTTGTTTTGATTTTTGATATTTTTGGGTGTATTTGGTAACATGATAGTGATACGAGTATGTTGTGCTAAATTGGAAAAATGTAACAAAAATGTTTTTCTTTTACAGTAATGAAATGGCAGGTGATTCTGTCTTTTTATTCTAAATTTTTTGCTGCAAAAGGATACAACATATGTTACACTTTGTTCATTCTAATTGTGGAATAGTGGAAATAAAGACGTAAAAAATACTTTTGTGATTAACAGTTAATTTGAGTAGACCACGGAAATCGCAATAACAAAATAAAAAAGTAAGCACTGAAAATTATTTTAAAGATCAGATATCACAAATATTTTCTGTAAAGCTTATAACTTAAAAAAACAAACTATTAACTCGTCTTATAAATATTTTAATGAAGTTTAGCGTAATAAAAATAAATTTAGTGCTAATATTCATTTGAAGTCATTTTAAGAGTTACTTTATCTGCATGGTTGTTGAAGTCATTACGTTTCTCAATAAAATTGACATTATTTACACTGTTTTAGATAATTGGGAACCAATTATAATGTTACCTATTATAACGAGTTAAGGACTGAAATTAATTTTAAGAATAAAATGTCACAAATATTTTCTGTAAACCTTACGTTTTAAAAACAACACAGTTCGTTTGTCTAATAACTATTTTCAAACGAAACTAAAAATAAACTTTGCATGATTGTTGAGTAATGTTACGTTACTCATTAACATTGACGATTACAATGTTGTAGTTAAATAGGAAACAGATATGATATGACTTTAAGGTTGAGTGATTAATATATTAGGTATTTAATATGGTATACTTTATCTACTAATTCAAAAGACTGCATCCACATAAACAGTTTCCAATAGGAAATGTTTGAGGCTCTTAAAATTAAGTTTGCAGTTTACATTCTTTTATTTCAATGATGATCTATGTTTAAAGTTGTACGTATAAATAAAGTGTATAGTGTAAACAACTGCTGGGCTCAATAAATTACACCAGAAATATTGTATAGCAATATATACTAGAATTTAATAGGTTTAGAGTAAAATTTGCATTCGAGAGAACCAGAGCCTCAGTTGTCCCGGTATCTGGGTATAAACCGCAGCACCTCTAAGCCTAAATAGCTCATCACACTTCTTAACAAAAATTTTTAGTGTTTCCACCTGATTTTCCAGCCGATTTGCTTTCCTTTTGTTTACACAATGCTCACCTCCTATTAATAATAATATGTTTCTAACTACGGTTAGTTTTACTATTGCAAGTTATTTGATATACTCTAAACAAGGTGCAATTCTGGGAAGGAACATTACAAGACTTATTTTAATTAAAAGTTTTATATCAACTACAATCTGGCAGTATTTTAAAATATAGTATTCTTTTAACTTTCCTTAGAGTTAAATTATTATCAAATGTATAAATTTAATATTTAAAGGTGAAAATAGAATCTAATAAATTGTTTCTATAATGGTATTTTTTCAATCGGACATTTCTAATCTCTTTAAAATGGAAAAACACTCTGGTTGTAATCTCAGCAACTAATTGTATATAATAAAAGATATAGACCATAATACTTCTTAAATCTGTACAATGCCACTTTTAGAAATAATACAGTTTTTTAATCAAATTGACACAATACTTTATGAATTTTAATCTTAGATAAACTAACATTTGCTAATTTTAAATTATTGTTAATATTTACAAAACTATAAAGTGCTTGAAAATGTCTCACAGACACATTTAAGTAAATATTTCTCTTGGCAATCTTTACCCTTTTAATCATATATGTATAAACTTATATATTTCATCATTTAGATAATGTATGAAACCGTTGTAAGTGATTCTTTCTGTACACTTAGAGTACTGAAAGGATTTAAAATCTTAAATCAAGTCCTTCCAGTTTGCTAAATGAATGTTTTTTTTTATTTATTTTTAATCAATAGAAATCAGTAAACAAAAAAAATAAAATCGCTGTAAGATTCTTTATAAATTAAAATACTCTTAACTGCAAACGCGTAATAATTTTATGGGTGCTGTTTCACAGGTTTAGCTGTAATTAATAACTGCAAAACTGGAATGTAAATTGCTTTGGGTAATAAGAATAGTTAGGAAAAAATCGAGAATAGTCCTTTTCTTGATCTTGGTCTTGGCCAATAGTACTCCTGGTGTAGATCTTCCACGTCCTGCGTGTTAAACGACTTTGAGCATTAAATTTGAAAATGAATATACTCCTAGCCATTATCAAGGTTTTGGCCATGTCACTTGTTCCACGTCCTGCTTCTACAATCTAACTTGGTGGGAGGTCGTCAAATTTTGTAGACACCAATTTTGAACTTAACGAAAACTTTGAAATACCTGCCGTTTAGTGTTACTATGGATATTAAGAAAAATATTAGTATATGCAGTATTATGTTTGCTTCACCTGTTTATTTGTATTTTAGGTTAAACCTTTACTTGCATGTTTACATCACTACTACTGAAATTTTACCAAGTCTTGTTATCTGATTACACAAACACATATTTTCTATAGAAACAAACATGTTTTGTTAACTGTCTTACATTTATTCTTATGTGATAAATTATCATATTTTATATCCTATTTATCGATATACTACTATTCGATATATCAAGTTATTGCTAATTAGTATATGTTCAACTGAAATAACCTTCGTAGATTTCATCATAGTTTTCGTTCTAATGTATCTGTTTCAAGTTACTTAGGGTTAAACAAGGTTCTATATCTGTAGGTTATTAAACAAGCAATATACTATTATTTGAACAGTAGGTTACAGGGTGAGCATTAAATAATTTTTCATTTTATTTTGAGACCGTTTCCTAGAACTATAAATATTTTAAAAACAAGTCTGCAATGTTCAAACCATTGCCCTAACATTTGTGTTGTTTTCGCACTAGCTTAATTATCTTTCCATACCCATTCCATAGTTGACATTGATTACTCTCCTATACTTTAACCAATTACTATTCAAAATGATTATATACTTGTCATATAGAATTTTTTATATTTTTGTATAGAATACTGTAACACTTATTCCAACATAGAACCCAGCAGGGAGCACTTCTGGCTAGGTTATACTTTCCAGTGGTACCTAACATTGTGCACAGGAAAAGTCTGTGTCACATAAACCTGAGAAACCTTATGGGTGTTAAAGAGCAGAACATCACTAACCGAAATTTCGATATTCTGGGGTGCAAGTGTAATTCAATAGATCTAATCTATTGTGTAATACATGTAGCCTACTGCGGGAGATGGCTGTTTGAGTTGGTGGGGTTTGTTCCTAAGTGTCAGAGGTTCTTGCTAGCCTCAACATAAGAGTTTGAAACCCTATACCTGCTTTGACTGGAGAGGCCAGTTCAGAGCAGGTCAACCCTTTTTGAGGGCACATGGATTAATGAACGCCCTAAATTGTTCTTCATGGACCTCTATAATATGTGGCCCTATCCCTAACATTACCCATCCAGAAAATCCTATCACTTTGAATGTAGCGCAAAAGTCCTTATAGGACTATTAGGAATTATAAGATTTTTTCCCTAACAGAATAACAATATTTATAAACGTTTAAAAATAAGGAGTGTTCTATATGCAGTTTTTGGCTTGAAATGCCTCATACAATATCAGCCGAGAGCGTAAAAGGCATCAATCACATTAACGATTTATTTATTGAGAAACCGCTTTCATGAAGAAAAAGCTCTTTTGTATTCTTCTGGTTAGCATATATTCACTCTTAACTTTCAGATATTAGACTCTTTAACTTTTAAAAAAATACTTGTCGGCCTTTTTTCCAGTATAAAGTATAGTCACACATTTATTGCAACCTTTTCTGCATACTTCTTTTTAAACCCTAAACTTAGATCTGATCAATTCACAAATTTAATTTTCTCACTGACATATATAGCATCCTGTTGGATACGTTAGTTTATTGTGAGAAGATAAGGTAGATAATTAGATAGCCAACAAAATCAGAAAGAATTTACAACCCTCGAGGTTTTATACCATTCAGGAAGGTTGACTTATACGTATTTCTGCCCTACTAAGATATTTCTGATGGTCACTCAAGTATTGTCACAGCCCATATACCTACAAAATACCGGATAATGGATCTTCTTCCTCATAAGATTGAGTTCCTAAAAGTTTGAGTTTCCTTTGCAGTTCCTAAAAAGACGCGTACATAAAAAAATTACTTCACTATATTTCCTCGTTTCTTAAAATCCTCTAGAAATTACATTAATCTAACTCTTAAATAAAGTATACACTCGAAATTTTAGTGCTTCTGGCCCCGGTCAGCTTCCAATTTTAGGGGAGTTTCTAGACTCTGAGAGCACCCACCTTTTCATCCCTCTAAGAGATTGCAGCCACTGGGAGCGCTACAACTATGGTATTTCCTGGCATTTTAAAGATCTCAGTCACTAAGATACCTCACTATCTGATCTTTGGGAAGCCAAAATCCTTGAAGCTTTCATCCTCTACCAGTTCCCGGTTTGTTACCGCCGACGGTTTCTACTGATTAAAAAACTGTAGCTCACAGTCTGCTTTAGCTCCTTCTCTCTTGGAGTTTCTGGCATATTCGTGCTTCCGGTGCCTAGTAGCACTTGGTATTTAGATCCCAGAGGGATCTAATAGCTTTTAAATTTAAGGGGTCTTAGTTTCTGACAGTTTCCGATCCAGGGAAGCTTCTGAATTCTTTAGTATCGGCCGGCCAACGGGATCGTAAAATTTGTCAGATATTGGGTATTTTTACATTTTCACAATGCCGCTGCTGCTATTACAGGGAATTGTTCTTGGTTGTGGCAAATTCTTGGCTGTCTCGCAAGCTCTAAAAGGTGACTGGCTGATCACGAGTTCCAGGCGTTCATGTGTAGAGGTCCTTAGCCAAATACTACTCTACTAACGGACTGGTTTTGAGGAGTGCCTGTCCGAACACACACGACTTTTTTATGTTAAAATTGTAAAAACATTCATTCCAAGTAAATTTAATGTTCAGAGAGCCGTGCAGGCATGTTTTCAAAAGGTAGCAATTGTTGTCTCCCGAGCCTCTAGATATTAAAAACATCTTTAGATTGTATGTAAAAATGTGCATTGACCAATAAGATCGTACTGAGTCCGGAAGAACGACCGCACTGCATGAAACAGGTCCACGATTTATTAAAGTTTGCTCTCGCAGGCTTGAGTTCATCTAATCAGCAGATATAAATTTGGTATAAAAAGTTCCTGAATGCTTAAAATATATACAACTTGTTTGAACCGCTGCTTATTTTCACACATATTACATACTTTAGACGAGATTAGAATATAAAATGTTGATAAAAAAATTTGAAATTTGATAAAAAAATGATTGATGTATAAAATGATGATCATTAGAATGGTACCGGATTGAAGTGGGAGTATTTGGTGATGAATGCATGGGAAAGAATAAACAAATGGCTGTTTAAGGGGAATGTGGTAAGAAAATCTCAGTTTTAGTATAATTTATTGAATTGCCATTCAATTGAACATTCGCTGCAATGAAGATGTGAATCTTAACTACTATTGACCATTTATAACTCGAAATCAGCTTCGAAAACTGCTATATTTCTGTATACTCTTTTTATCTCTTCTGGCAAACATTGACTCCCGATTCAATAATCTAAATCTGATAACGTCTGATTTCAGACGCTGCATTAAGCGTAATGTGAAATTAAGATGAACTCAACATTCACACATATATATCAGTTATTGTATTTAATTAATAAATTAACATAATTCATTTAAACTAATTTTTACTCGTTGTTAAAATACAGCCTACTACGAAATATTATTTCGGTTGTAAAATATAAGAAAATTTAATATAATAGGGTAATTTTTGCAATTAAATAAAGACATTTAAGAGTTATAAACCACATATAACACTCCTATTGTGTTTTATTACTACCATGAACATTTCGAGTTTAGAGAATTTATCTTCAGGTATCAGGTTAAGGTACATCACATAGAAAAAAAAACAAAACACTCAACTAAATTAATATGTTTATTATAACTAAATCGGTAGCAACATTAATTTATTCCTTAATTAATGTACAGTAAAATACGATTTTAAAGAATTTCAAATAATAAGTTTCATACTAAAACATGTTTGTCATTTAATAGCGCATCAGGATTAATTTTGGCTCATTTTTAAATTTTAAAATGTTCTAAATTAGAAATTACCTGACTTTTTTTCATATGTGTACATTTCATAATTTTTCGATATTTTGTGCATTTATAACCAATATTTTTCAAATTAACAGCCGACTTTTCTTTTGATCATTTCATGTTTTCATTTAATCGTCTAATTTCGGAGGTTACTACTAGTATACATACTACATACTACTAATATGTACAAAAAGAACCAAATTCATATGAATACTTGATCTATTTTGAGGAAAATAGTTAACCATTTCGGCCTGAACGCATTTGGTACATTGGTTAACAATAGGCCAAAATAAAAATGTACTAGCTTTTCTACAAAACGGATCAGTGTTATTGAACTATTGCAGTAATAATTCTAGTCCAAGTGACGATACTCAATAAAAATGTGAATGGCTGTAATTAATCGCTAGAGCAGATATGTAAATTGGTTTGGGTGACGAGAGATGGTGAAAGTGGCATCTGTGATCTTAGAACAATAACAGTATCCTACCTGCAAGTCCTGATCCTGGCCCTGGTCCTCGGTGCCTTTTAGGTAATGGTTACACTCTGTGCTGCGATTTTTAGACTTTGTACATTAAATTAAAATTTGCATATATTAAAACAACCTAAATCTTTCTTCCTTGTTTCCCTGGATATGAATAACTCAAATATCTTTGTTGAGTATTTTTATATGTTTTCTAGTTAGTATGAATATTGTGGCTTTACCTCACTTCTACAACTAAAAATTAAACCTAACTAATTTTACGTCATTATACACTCATATGAGTACAACCACACCATAAAGACAAACATTTCAATAAAACTAATTTTCTTTAATAATAAAATAAGTTCCCTTATTCAGTTTAGAGCATGTGTTAATATATTACTCTAAATACCATTTTATTAGGGATTATTTTCGGTATGAACGTTTAACTCTATTGCTAATTAAAAAAAAAAACTTATGTGGATTTTACAAGGATTTTGCTTTGCCGTACCAGATTAATAGTAATTACTTTTTAAAGTCCAGTTAATTTGAAGTTTATATTATCAGTACATATTATTAAATAAATTTATTGTATATGATTGTATTTACCATGAAACAAGAACAGTTACAACGTTCAAAAGGCCTTTATTACTAAGGTTAAATAAATTATTTTGACATTAAGAACCCATAACACTATAAATATTGATTTTTGGCGAAATACCAAGATACACATATTTTTTCTTATTCAATATATATAATTCGCTAAACATTTGGAACTACTGATGGTAAACGCACATTTTCATAACAAATTTACAAGTCACAGAATACTACTTTATTTTGTTATAATTTACAAATCTCCATGACAAATAAGTTTAAGGACATATCGAAGACAACTCATAGCTGTAAATCGATACTCATTTCCGCATTTGTATGAAAGTTCCATTGCGTTTCATTCGGACAGAATTAAATTTTTTAAACATAAAAGGAAACTAATATTAAACTTAAAATAATATTCAGTCACATTAAGCAAAATTGGACTCATCGAACTATAACACTGTGTGTTGTTTTAATAACACAGGTAGAAAGCATAGTAACAGTTAAATAACACACGAAGCACGATTCTCACAGTTCAAATCCCAATATTATTTTACCTTTTTTGTGATGTTTTGTGAATAATGTAATGTTTCATTGGTGTTTGACATTATTAGAAACATTATCAGCGCGTTTCTCGACAGTGAGACATCCGTCAGAACAACTTAAAGTTACACAAGTGTTTTAATTTGGTACCTGTTTTATTGTTTTACCCATGATCACAGAAGTATTAGGATACATTTTACAGAATATGTTGTTAAATGTGATCATAGAAACATATAAGTCTTATAAACATATAAGGAAACATTTAAACTCTTCCATAGTAATGATGAGTGCCGCATTTTAGGCCATACGCTCCATGGTATACTGTTTTATAAACTTAGTTAATTTTATGTTACATTTAACCTAATCAATTTCGTGTTATCATTTAGTGTGGTTATAGTTCTATTCACGACATATCTCTCTTTTACAATACAAAATAGTAACCACGATTTATGTTACTCCATGTACGCCATACTATTCCTGGTGTTAACGTGGGTTGTGCTGAGTAACCAGCTACTACTTGGCTGTCTGGAGGACTCTAGCGTCCTCAGCGTCCTCAACCCCACCATGATAGCATCTTCGTAGTGAGACCTATATTTTTGTCCTAGATTTTATACTCATTTCCACTAACTTTAAAGTAATTCATAACAAGGAGTATTATAAAATTTCAAATGAATATTTTTAAAACTACTGCTAATTTTATTATTATCTTTTTTTTTTTATCTAGTCCACGCGAATAAACATATTGTTTCGTGAGTAAAAATACTGGTGTTTGAATTTGAAAATGTGCCCTTTTCTTAGTCATAAAGTAGAAGTAATTTTTATTGTACCTATAATTAAATTAATTATTTGATTTATCTTAGATATGTTACTATTATTTGGAATACTCAGTGACCTCCCTTAGTTCATGCTGTAAAAGGAGTATGTTGGAAAATTAAATTACCCTAAAGAAGATCGTTACACAACTATATACCTTTCAATATTAGTTTAACTTTAAAATATATATATATATATATATATATATATATATATATATATATATATATATATATATATATATATATATATATATATATATAAGTGCTATATTTTACTGTAAAAAAGGTAGCCAACTATTATACGGACATACTAATTTCAATGAGAATAAGAATAAAGGAATACAAGAATTAAATCGTAAGCCCTTGTTACGATTTTTACTTCCTCTAAATGATCAGGTTTGGTCATTTTTCCGGCAACATCGGCGACCACACGAGGCGATCTCCGCGCACCATTTCGAAGACCTCACTAAGTCATTCGAGGGGTGAGTAGCGACGGGCGGTGTGTAAAAATGGCAGGGACTTCAACGCGAGCTTATGACTCGCGCTTACTGGTAATTCTTCGTTGAAGGGGAACTAGTGCAAGCCTCAATCCATACCATGAAGGAGTTTCAACAGGCTACCCGGGCCTTTCGGCCAGGGAAGACACACTGATTCCTTCAGTGTAGCGCGCGTGAGGCCCAGGACATCGAAGGACATCACAGACCTGTTATCACTCAGCCTTGTGCGGGTAGAAGCCGCCTGTCTCTCTAAGAAGAATTTGATTCAACGGTAGCACTATTGTGGATATGCCTAGTTAGGAGGCTAGAGTCTCGTTTGTTATCGGAATTACCTTCCTAATTTAAATGTTTTCTATTTATGATTTGCTATACATCAGTATTTTAACAAGAAGACATATGAATTCATTACATTCCAGTAGTATATTTGATTTCTTCTTCGGTTACGGGATTAGCGTTTACGAATCTCTCTACTTGTCTATCTGTCTATCTCATTGTTTCTCTGTCCATATCTCAGTCCGTCCTCATTATATATTGTAGAGATTATGACCTTTTTGCTTAAAATCTTTCAGAAATATAGGCCAAATATTATTATAGACAACATTCCGATGATAGTTCATGTCGCTACATTGGTTATGGCTAAGCATTTGTAAATGTTTTACATTCGTTTTATTTGGAACTGTAGTTGTAATGAGAACGAAGCTGAATAAATAAATTAGTAAATTAGCTAAATACAAATATACGAGATCTTAAACATTAATACATACTGCATATTTATAAATAAAAATGCAAGATTAGTAGGATAAAGTGGTTTTAAGTATGTGACAAGATTATATTTTAGCGCAAAATTAAGTAGTAGTAACTGGTAACCTTAATAATTGACCTCAATGAGAACAATTGTATGTATCTGGTTGCTTTCTCGAAAAGTATCATCTGTAGAATTATGAATAGAAGCTTTTATAAATCGTTTTTTCCGTATATAAAAACGAGTTGTACGGTAGTGAATTTCCTTCGAGGGAATTTGAGCGTTACTGAAGCCTTTTACTCAGTAAGCTGAAAAAGTTTCTTCTTTGTCTGCTGGGGAATGTAAAGCTCTCTTCCAGACATATACACAATTAAATGAGCTATAGACTCTAATTAATGCGTAAAATAAGAATGAAGCTTTTTTGTGACACCAGGTGAGGCGTACTCCAACCTCCTTGTAATTAAAGTCATTGTGAAATAATACATGTTTAATGACTGGAGGGTCTCTGAGTATATCTAAACTGAGGAGTGTTCTTGTTTTAAATAGTTTTATGAGAACAGTCTCTTTCTATAAATACATGCTCAATGCAATTGACATTTTAAATAATTTGTTCCTAAGGATGCGTATCCCCGAAATAGAACAATACAGTACTCCAAACCGTTCATAACCTTTAATTTGCAAGAAAAACAATTTTAATTTCAGATTTTCAAATCTAAATACCACCTTTACTCGTTGCATGTACAAGTTTTTTAATTCAAGAAATCGTACCCATAAAATTGTGTAAAAAACTATCGACCTTAAATATTGACTTAGAGTAGCTAACCAAAATAAATTTTAATTCTCCGGCGAGTTCTGGAGATGAATTAATACTGTTATTTAACTCTTATTGTCAACCAAGATGTTGACTCAAATAACTTTGGTAATGGTTTAATTCTGCAGAATACTCTCTCAATTTCAGCTTAAGCAATTGTCATAATAACGACGCATTCTAGATCGTAGAAAGTAGAATTTTGAAAGTTACATTGAAATCTAATAATCTTTATCACTTTAATTGACTATATCTTATTTCTTATAGTGTGTAAGAGACATCTGACGTTAATGTCAGTAACTAATTGAATCAGTAGAACATCATAGACCATATTTCTCTCAAAAATGGTCATGAGAGTTAAAACAAATTATTAAATATAATAAATAAATATAATTCAGTTATTAGTTTTATACGGAAACACCTAACATAAACAGTTTTCAACTCAAGGTAAATATTTATCTAACTGCAAAATTGCCAGAAAAATGTCAATTATAAATAATTCAGGAAATATTTCTCCTTACAAGTTTTAAAATATTTAGCAGATATATATATGAACGAATACAAAGCGTTACTGAGATTGACACATGAAATTACTAAGTTCTTATTGATTCTTTCTGTACACGTTGGGTCTTCGTGCAAAACAAGGTTCGTTCTGTATTTACACAAAGGTTACAAAATATTTCTTTGATTACATAATTTCTAAGAAAAAAGAAAACCATGAAGTTAAAACATTTGCAAAATGAATAAAATAGAATTTACTTCAATTATCATTACATTTGAACTGTGCCTGTGTTTTGTGCTGTAAATAATAATACTTTCTTAAACTAGGATGTAATTTGCTTTGGGTAACGAGAGATACTATGAAGGACAACTTAGATCTCTAAATTATAAAAGGAACTCATCCATGTAAGGCCTGGTCCTGGTACTGGCGATTGCATCTTATTCTACCTATGTCATTTTTTTTCTTATGTGATTGTTTATACATACTATAAAGACAAATATGTGTTTGAAATATAATTTAAATTTCTTATGCTATTAACTCCACTTATAGGGAGTAGGTAAGAAAGTGCCGATTCTAGCGCACTTTCGGAGCCAACAGTAAATCAAGGGAAAATACTGTTTAAAGGACAATAAACGAATCTTTAAAATCAAACAGTAAATCACGAATAAAAAAAACCGAATTTATAGCTGTTTGCTTCTACTTTCTTGAGCAGTTTTAATGTAAAATCTCCTTAACGGAAATGATGGAATTTGCTAACAATCACTCGAGAAGTCGGGGAGAATGTGAGTAAAACCACATTCTTTTCACGAGGTTCATTATTTATCTTTTCCAAGTGTACTATAAAATCATCGAGGATTTCTGGCTTAAAATCGTAGACAAATTCAACATCCAGATAATGAAAAAATACAGGTAATATCTTTTCATAATAAACGTGTGTATCGATACCTACACAAATAATGTATTCTTTGAAAAAGAAAATAATTTTTTCAATGGTCCTAAGAGATAAGTAAAACTTGTTATTCTTTTTTCTAAATTCTGTAACAAATTTTGTTTGTTTTTACCTCCATATTGCAATTTTGTAAGCAGGTTATTCAAATGTGTTAGTTTATTTCAAAATTTCTTAGGTTTAGGTCTTTCGTACAAAATTATATTATAATCTCTTCAAACTAAATATCTTTTATCAATAATTTCTCCTCTATTATAACACTTGTAACAGTTGGCATTATACTCTTCCATTTAAACAAAAAGATTTTTTGTTATAAATGGAGATTATGGAACTAAGTCTACCGAGATATAAATTTTTCAGCGCAAATGTTTATGTTTATATTTTAACTACCGAGATAAAAAGAAATGATTTTATTGTATTATTCAACTATTTAAGATATTTTGTCTATGATTTCAAAAATTATTACGGAAGAAATCGAGATTTTTCATCAGCGAAAGAGTATATTTTTAAAGTATTAGAAGGAATGAAAGAGAATAATATGAACATCATCAATTATTGTTAAAGATATAATGAAAGACATACAAAATGAATGTTGTTAGTGTGCATGTTTTTGCGATATCTACTTAACTTCTAAGAAATTGGGAATGGGAGAAGAAGAAAGGTATCATATGTTTTATTTCAATCAACTGTAGATTTGTGACGTCTGCTTTTCAGCCGAGAGCGTTTGTACCACTAACGCTTGACCTCGAATCTCATTTTATTGAAACATGTGAGAGGCGTTTGTGTCACTAACGCTTGACCTCGTAGCATATTATATTTTACTGAGAGCGTTAGTTCAACTAACGCTTGACCTTGATACTTTTCCATCTGAGAGGCGTTCGTGTCACTAACGCTTGACCTTGATACTTTTCATAGTACAATTGATCACTTTACATCACTATTTTCACACAATGTTTTTATCACAGTTTAGAATGTCTACACAAATTCACAATCTTCTTGCAATTTTTCCTTTCTTCGAGTCGCAAATATAAAAGTAACTTATAAAATATAATAACATTATAAATGGCAATGACCAGTGGAACACTTCACTTCACTTTTAACAAGAAACAAAGAACATCACACAATCTTCTTACTTCATATAAGGTGCATTTCTTCTTTTTTCAACTTGCAAATACATTAGAATCTTCTAAATGATGATATGTCTTGTTAAATTTCGTTAAAACAGAGGAGATTTAGCATGACTGGCTATACGTGGCCAACGCCCATGATGAAAATTTTTTCCATGTGATAAACGATTATGAATATCGAAGTTTTATCGATAATAAAAATCGATGGTTGCAATCGATATTAGAACTGTTATAGTTTCCAATGTATATTAAATAAGTGAATATCAATATTTATTATCAAACCTTGTTGCTCAAAAACCACTCAACTGATTTTAATGAAATTTGATACACATATAGTAAATACTTAACTCTTTCGACTTAACTTATCAATAAGGGTGAAATCATCCCCTATTTCTTAATACTCATAAAAAAATAAAAAAATTATCAGAAAAATCTGAAACTTCAAAAACAAGCGAGTTCAACTTAAAATTTCATGAAAATAACAAAATGTTCAAATCTACCCCAATCATCCCTTATCTTTAAACTCTTATACCTCGAGAACCTTTGGAGCTTTTTTGATGAAATTTGGTATATAGGATCAGTAAATATTAAAGTATTTTTTTAAATCATCACTTCCGGTCCATGACCTTGAAATAGTTTTTTCCTAATATCATCCCTATTTTTCAAAATTTTTTAATGCAATTTAAAATGTATACTTTTATCAATGTCTTTAACAATTCTGTAAAGTTTTAAAATTATCCGAAGAATAATAGTGAAAATAACACGATTTTTACTGAATTTCTCTAATATCGTTCTTAATCACATCATAGGCTAGAAATTTCTCAGAAACCACAACCACATAACATGTCGAGTTAGTAATAGCATTTTGAAAATCCATATTGATAATTATATCGTTCTTTGAACCAGAAATATTTGTCAAACTCTTTGTTGTATCAATGACATAAATAGGTCTATTCGCTAAAAATTCTATAGGATTGTAATACATTTCCTTATTATTACAGTAAACTTTCTTAAAATCTTGATACATCTGATACATGATTCTGAAAAGACCTCCTGAAATGTTTAAATTTTGTAATTCATCTGGATAATAAGAACTGTTCAATTTTACTCTGATATTTTTTACATTCAAACTATCAAACTTTGAAGGATTTTTTTCTTGATTATTCTGTCTATCTGTTTGAAAACCAATGATAACGAACTTGGGATTGAAGATATTTCTATAAATATTTGTGATATCGAACGAATAAGTTTTTCCGGAAATACCTTTTTGCTCAATACATTGCCAATCTAGAAAATTAAACATAATATTTTGAGTTTTTGTAATTTCGTTAATCAACATAATTTTACTCGTAGTTTTTGTAATCAATCATCGGCACCCTAATAAAAAATCTGTAATTGTAATTTTGCCATCAACTGGCATATCATTTCCAGTTTTTTGTTTTTAATATCGCATCATCGTCTTCTGTTCTTATAAAACTTAGATAAAATCCTCCTTTATAGATCGGAATAGAAACATTTTCAAAAAATCCTAATCCAAAATGAGATAAATTTCCAGCTGCTTCAAAAACATCAAATTTAAAATCTGATTCAAAGCCATTAGAAGTTTGAGAAATAACATCACTTTTTGAATACGAAATAGTGCCTTTAATTGTGCTTAATTGGCTACAGTTTTCGACTTCTTCTATCAATTTATTGTGTTTTCTTACTTCAATCTTAGAAAATAAAAACGGTATAAAATTATCGATTAATCTAACACAGTTCCAAGATATGCTTGACCATCTTGTTTTGTTAAAGCTCTAGAAATATAAAACTGGAAGTTAGACGAGCAAAAATTATCTCCAAAATCAATATTAAACTCAGTTCTTTTATTCGGTTCATTGAAATGTTGTTTACTAATTGGATAGAAATTTTTAAACTCCGCCCTTTCAATATCACTAGCATACTTTTTGTAGTCCGCCATTTATTAAGAAAACATTTAGAAATTTTAAACATCATGTATAAGAAAGATATCATTTTTTCATCGATCTAATGTACGTTTTTATAAAAAAGATATAAATTTTGGTCATTTTTAATGATCTACTTTGTCATATTCAGGATTCTCTTCCTTAAATTTTGCAATTTCGGCCACATATTTCAATAAAATCTGCACAGGATAGTAACTACTATCTATAATATTATTCCAATCAACTGTATCTTTATTTTCATCCAAAAACTTTATACTCAAGTTTTGATAGAGACAAAGAACAGACATATGATATTTTAATTGATAATGTATATTTTCTTGAATGAACTCTGATGATAAAGTTTGATATTTAGCAATGTTATACCAATTCAATTTGTTTACGTATAATCTTATCATATCTTCGGATAATTCATATTTTTGAGAAATATCATCCCAATGTTCTTTTTTGAAATCTCTTTCGTGTTGCATTATAAAAAGATCGAAAGCACTGTAAAGTCCCGCCATCTCTATTTATTATGAAAAAATTTCAAAATCAAGTTTTTATAAATTGGCTCTTTTTAGCGTTACATTCAGCACATTTTCCAGATATTCTCTTAACTCCATTGATGTTTGCATAGTATTTTATATCGTTTGTTTTAGTTTTTTCTTTACATCTCACACAGTATATGAGCGCCATTTATATAAGGAAAATTAGTCATCATAGCCGCCTAATCCATTAAATCTGCTATCAATATTTTCAAAAATTTTATTAACAGCTTCTTTAAATTTATTAAAGTTTTCTTCTAGTTTATTTACTTTATCGAGTAATTCACCAACATCGTCTACTGATCTTCTATTTCTGGCTTCTAACTTTTCATAGACTTCTGTTGTAAAATCTCTAACATGCTGTTTATAATTCTCATAATTTTGTTTTAGTTCATTAAAAATTTTAATATGATCTTCGAATTGATATTTTAAAGCACTGTAATGTCCCGCCATCTCTATTTATTAAGAAAAAATTTCAAAATCAAGTTTTTATAAATTGGCTCTTTTTAGCGTTACATTCAGCACATTTTCCAGAAACTCTTTTAACTCCATTGATATTTTCATAGTATTTTATATCATTTGTTTCAGATTTTGCCTTACACCTCACACAAAATATGAGCGCCATTTATATAAGGAAAATTAGTCATCATAGCCGCCTAATCCATTAAATCTGTTGTCTATGTTTTCAAAAGTTTTATTAACATCTTCTTTAAATTTATTAAAGTTTTCTTTTAGTTTATTTACTTTATAAAGTTTATCATCTATTCCTTCAAGTAATTCACCATTACTTTTTATTTTTTCACGAACATTATCTTGATATGTATCAAAATCTTCCTGAATTTTTCGAACTAGTTCTTTAACTTTATTTTGATACGCAATAACACCTTGCGCAATGTTTATAACTTTTTCATTAATTTCACCAACATCGTCACTGATCTTTTACTTCTTTCTTCAAGTTTTTCATAGACTTCTAACTTGTCATAGACTTCTGTTGTAAAATCTTTAACATGCTGTTTATCATTCTCATAATTTTGTTTTAGTTTCATTAAACATTTTAATATGATCTTCTAATTGAATCATTACAACAACATCAAACGGATAAATTCCCTTACTAACGCTGCTAAGTCTTTTTCCTTTAAAATCTAAGGCTTTTTTAACAGTCGGATCATGTACATCAACAATATCGATGTTTTCTGATAATTTTAGAGTTTTCAAAATTTGTTCTTTAACAACAATATCATGTTTGTCAATACCAGGTCGAACATCGACAATTCTTTTTTTATTAGCCAAACTAACATAATTCTTTTCAACTTTGATCGCTTCAGTAATTTTATCAGCTTTTTCGATGTGAGACATTAAATTGGTAAATATTTTTTCTGCACCATCTTCAAATTCTTTTTTCAATGTTTTTATTTTATCAGCAACTTCACTTGAATTCATGAAATTTGCAAGTTTGTTATCATATTCTGCTTTAAAATCTTCAATCTCGACAGCAAACATATATGAATCTGGAAAGTTTTGTAATAAATTTTCTAACTTGTTATCAAACTCATTTCTCAAACTATCAAACTTCAAACTATTATCTACATTTTGAATACTTTTTGTTTTAATTTGTGTTCCAAATACGTCAAAAATATTTTGTGAATCCATATTTATTAACTAATAATTTGTTAACAACTTCTTTAAAATCTTTACCATTACTCAGTTCATTAAAAACAAAAACACATAAATGACCACAAATTGGGGGATCTTTATAATCTTGAATCTGAGAATCAGTGTAGTAGACGCTTGATTTTTTTAAATATTTAATTAATTCTATAGGTGATTTGTCCTCAATTCTTCCATACGAATAAAAAAACATGCATTCTTATCATTTTTATAATAACAAATCCAATGCGTTCCACTTCCCATAATCGAGTCTAAATTCACAATTCCACATTCAAATTTCTTAACTTTTTCAGGTAATGTATCTCTCATGAAGATTCCTTTAAAATGTTTAATATTTTTGCAGATTTCTTCCAATTCCCCGAATGTTAAAGGTTTAAATTTTTTTTTTCATTGTTTGATTTCAAGTAATTCAAAGTTTTTTCATCTAATCCAGATCCTGTAACATCTTCCAACTCTTTATCTAACCAATTTAAAAAGTTTCAAACAATAGGAATCACATCTTTGGAGCAGCTTTACGAACATAAGGAACAACATTTTTAACAACTGGAATATTTTTTCCAAAATCCAATAAGTCTTTCGAAAGTCCACCATTTTTAAGTTCTTCAACTGATTATAAGAAAATTCTATTCTGGTTCCTTTATTGTTTTTCTTATGTTTTTCGAGTTTATTGTATTGTTTATTTGTTAAAAATATCTTATCTTCACCATTTTTTAGTTGATCTATTTTAAATTGAATACTAACGGGTATTTTTTTTTAAAGCGGATTTTATTTTTTCTTTCTGATTTTTGCTGAAATTTACGTTCACCTCCATTTATATAGTTAAAATTTCAAGTTCTCTTCGATTCCCATTCCTAGTTTTCTCTTAAAAAACATTGCTCCAGCTGTTGGAAGCGCAACAAATCTTTCACCTAAACTAGCATCTTTTGATAAAAATCTATCCATTGCCTTATCTTGCAAAATTATCTGCTATATGTCTGGAATTTGTGTCTCTATGTTTTGCATAAAAAATATCGTGTACCATAGCAGCTTGATCTAATTTATTTATACCAGGATCTCCTCTTTTTATTCTTTTTCGAGTTTTGTGCCAGGCCCCAGATACTGATAAGTTGGTACGTGTAATTCAAAAGGTAAATTGGTGATAAAATCATTCAAAAGTCCGCTACCCTCAATCATAGATGAACTTATTGCCGGCAAAATTCGTTTTAAATATTTAATTCCATCAGGTTTTTCAATCACCTCATCAAGTTTGTTCGAAATAAAATCTTTAATCGCTTTCTTTTCGTTCAAAAAATTGTTGTTTCCAGCCTTTTCTTGAGCATAAATGTAATTGTTAATTCCATCGAGTTTTGTCAAATCGTCGCTATATCTGTTTTCAATCTTATTATCACTGTATTTTCTTACACCTGATCATTCGATTCGTTTTTCCCAAATTGGTTTAATTAATTTCATATATTTTTTACCTCTACTTGACTTAGGCTTCTTAGTAGATGTATCATTATTTTTGTAAATTGAGTCAGATTCCCATAAAATTTCTGTATACTTTTACAAATCTTCTTCAGAATATAAATTATCTTTTGGAGCGTTATGGTCTGTTAATAATCTCCATAAACCTTGAGTTCCTTTATATGTTTTCTAATTAATTATGATATCATTATGTTCAAAATTCACGGGCAAATTTCCAATCATAAAACTGTTCTTTTTTTATCCCAATACAAACCAAATCTATCATCTTTTACTCTAGGAAAGAATTTCCTACCAATTGGACCAACTATTATATCCATTGTTCTAGGACTTATTGGTTCAACTATTGTAGATTCTTCAATGATTCGAGGTGTTGAAGATGGTAATTTTGGCAATTCAAACTCTTCTACTTCAGATTCTGGAATCGAAATATCAGCAAATTGTCGTACAACTGGAACCAAATTCATCAAATTTTGATTATCGCTTAAAACGTTTTCAATTTTACCTTCAACATTTTTAATTGCATAAGTTACAGGTTGATTAATTTTTTAATTAAATAATAAATTCTTGTTATTTTTTCATCAATTCGAATCCGTTCTTTAAATTCTTTGATTAATTTCTTTTCGATTTGATCAAGTTTTTTCGCTTCTTCAGAAGTTACGTTCACCATTTAATTAGAAAAATTTTGAAACCTGAACGTGGAACGTAAAACGTGAACGTGGAACGTAAAACGTGAACGTGGAACGTAAAACGTGAACGTGGAACGTAAAAACGTGAACGTGGAACGTAAAAACGTGAACGTGGAACGTAAAACGTGAACGTGGAACGTAACACGTGAACTTGGAACGTAAAACGTGAACGTGGAACGTAAAAACGTGAACGTGGAACGTAAAAACGTGGAACGTAAAACGTGAACGTGGAACGTAAAAACGTGAACAGATTTACCGTTTTTCAGTTGTTTTCATAATGTAAATAAAAAGTAAAGACAATGTAAAAATAATTGTAAAAAATATTTTATTGAGTAGATTTGTCAGACCACTGAGCAGCATTTATATTAGAACATTTATTCATATATTTACCATTTTTAGGCTTCAAAGTTAGATTAATAGTTAAAAATCCATAGTCTTCTTTCCAAATTTTATCACATAATTCATTAAAGTGGTTAAAACTCATATCAGATCCCACATAATTGTTGTAAATATTTCTCAAATAGTGATCGTCTTGCTTAAAAACACACAACATATTCAAATTATTTCTAATAACTTGTTTATCAACCTTTGAAAAGCATTGGGAAAGATAGATACAAGATATGTTTTTGTGACGAGACATTACGAAATATTCCTTAATAACGTCCTGATTTTCCAAAATACAATCATCAAAAACGATTAACGAATTGGGTTTACATTCGCTTAACGGAACTATGTCCTCAGAAGCATTATAAAAATGTGATATTTCTTTGCTTAAGTTCTTCTAAATATTTTTGAATCTTTGTTGTCATGTTTTGTATGCGTCTTGTTCTAAAGATTTACTAAAAACATACAAATTGGAATAAGGAATCAACCTATTGTAGATAAAATTCAATAATAAAGTGGTTTTTCCACATCCACTTGAACCAACAATTAACAATCTGATTGGTTGATCTTTCTTGTTTTCTTCAAACGTTTGAAGTTTTATCTGATCTTTTTGCTTTAAAAATTTCTCCATTTCAATAGCGAAAATGAATCTGTTCAAGTTGACTTCAGAAAGCTCTCAATTAGTTTTGAACTTCCTATTCATTTAGAGGAAGAATCAAATTATTTTATCGGTTTAAGCGGTTTTTATTCTGACAATTTTGTTATAAATATTAGTGAAAGTTCTCCTTATTGTATAGGATTTAGTGAGAAGAACATAACAAAATATTATGGTTTAAACAAAGGATATTATACCTTTGATCAAATAAAAAATTCCCTTAAAAATTATCTGAAAACATTCAAACAATCAGATAAATCTTTAAACTTTGACGAAAACAAGTTTGAAATGCAAAAAAATTATCTCTCTAATAAAATTCAAATAAAATCACCAGTAAGAATAATGTTTTCAGCAATTATTGTAGATTTGTTAGGGTTTGTTCAAGAAACTATTGAGCCAAATCAGGTATATTTAGGAAATAAAACGCCAAAATTTAGATCGTTTGATGTAATTGAAGTGCACTGCAATCTCGTTGAACCTAGTTTTGAAAATCATACCGAACATTTACACAAAGAATCTGAAATTTTGTACACTTTTTTCCCAAATGTTGCTTATAAATAAAAAATTAGTGAAAAACCGAATGAAATCGATTATATTCCAATTAGAAAAAATATTAAAAGAATTCAAAAAATCGTTCTAACTATACAAGACTCTGAGGGAAATTTATTAAATAATGAGAGTAAAACAACAATATATTTAAGATTGAAAAAGGAATAAAAATGAGTTGATGATGATGACAAAATTCAATATTTTTACTTAAAAAACAAGGGGCTATTCGAATGGCCCCTTAACAATCTTCATCCTGACACTGTTTTTTATCAATGAATCTGGCCTTTATTCTCGAAATAAAAATTACTAGTTAAATTTCTTTTCTATCTAAATGGAGTCAGTTGTAGACCTACTCAATAATCAACTTAGATTTGAAAACAAACATATCTTTACAATTGTGGATGATAATAATGAATTTTGGTTCAAAGCAAAAGATGTAGCAGAAATATTAGAATTTAAAAATACGAATAAAGCTATTATTGACCATGTTAAAGAAAAGTACAGAAAAACATTTATAAAAAAAGGGGGTAACGAATCGTTACTACCTTCAAATTTTCAAGAAAACACTATTTTCATTAATGAACCGGGAATATACTCTTTAATATTAAAATCTAAAATGAAGAAAGCAGAATTATTTCAAGACTGGGTTTTAGAAGAAGTATTACCCTCCATTAGAAAATTTGGTGAGTACAAACTTGAAAACAAGATTAAATATTTAGAGGACGAAGTTAAAAACTTGCAAATTAAAGATGAAATAAAAACGGAAATAATCGCAAAACAAAGTGTAAAAATTAACTTAATGAAACCAGACCTTGTATGTAAAGATTTTGATAAGAAAAAACACCATGTTTTTGTATTAATTAAAAAGAATCACATGTGGGAATATCCTTATTATGTTATTAGAGCTCAAAAGAGAGAAATACCGAAAAGATTGAAAGAACTTGAAATTGATTACCCAGAAATGGAAATTTTATTATGATATGGAGATAAATCTCTACAACCAAATGAAAGAATCTTTGAATATTTTATACAACGGAAATCATTTTACTACAATTATGGCAGAATCTCGACTGATTTATAGAATATCTAAATTACACGATGAAAATGTTTCTAAATTTTACTACAAACTCTCGATTTATTATATTTTGTTTGTAAATGTTTAGCATAACTAGGTAACCATTGCAGAATTTTGTTTCATATTCACAAGGCATTTCGTTTTTATAACTTTCACTGAAAATTTTTTTAGCACAATCTTTGCAAAAAGCATCTTTTCTATCTTTACTATACTGCCAGTTATTAAATTCAGAAATATTTTTAATTTCTTTACAAAAGTAACACTTTTTTTCTTCTAAAGTTAATTTGTCCATTTTATCATATAATTCCTTACAAAAACAGTCTTTTCTATTCTTTTCCTTATAACATTCTTGACACTTTGTACATTTCTTTTGAGACTCCATTTATATAGAAAAAATTATTACACGATGAAAATGTTACTAAATTTTATAAAAAAACTCTTGACTTATGATATTTGGTTTGTAAATGTTTAGCATAACTAGGTAACCATTGAAGAACTCTTCCACATTCGCAATGAGTCGGTTTATTTTGACTTTTTCGGAAAATTCTTCTAGCACAATCCTTACAAAAAGCTTGTTTTTTTATCTTTACTATAATGCCAGTTGTGAAATTCTGAAATATTCTTAATTTCTTTACAAATACAACATTCGTTCTATTCTAAAGTTAATTTTTCTATTTTTTCGTATAATTCTCTCTCATATTTACTACGACAATCCTTACACATAGACCCTAATCCTTCTTTTTTATTCTTATTTTTATAAAAAGCTTCAAAATCTTTCAATTCTTTACACTGTGTACATTTCTTTTGAGACTCCATTTATATAGAAAAAAATATAGCTTTGACTTTCTCAATTCATATTCATAAAACTTTCCGGTTATTTCTTCATTATTTAAATCTTTTATACTATAAGTTACAGGATCTGTGTTATTAATTTGATAAATCACAAAGATTTCTCTTGACCAATTGTTCTTATATTTGTTCGAAAATGTTTGTTTTTTACTAACAATTCTTACATGATCATTGACTTTAAATTTAGTTTTCGTGTGAATTTCTGGTGGAACATACTTGAAAACGGTCTCTAATAACTCCTTTTCTGCATCCTTATCCACATCTTTTGGTTTCGTCTTGATTGTACTGTGAACTGTATCGTTATAATTGTTTACGATTTTTTGAAGAATATCGATCCATTTAAAGTTTTTATTAATCTCAAAAATTACTTTCATTCTCTCATTTTGAGTTCTGTTATATCTCTCTACAATACTTGATTTCTCTTCGTTTTCAGTATGATAAATCTTAATGTTGTATTTTCTCAAAACATCGTTAAATTCTTTATTTTTAAACTCTAAAACCTATCTGTATAAAGTAGGTTAGGAGGTTTGTGATTGATCCTTATGGCATCTTTTACTATATCTTCGAAAGCTTTTGAAACATCCTTGCCGTTTTTTCTTTTGATAGCTCTTGACCAAGCATATTTTGAGAAAGTATCAATAACATTTAACATATACTTAAATCCATCATTTTGATCTGAATAGTTAGATATTATTACTAAATCTGCTGCCCATAAATCGTCAATTCCTAAAGTTATAATTTTTCTCTTTTTAAACTTTTTTCGTACTGGTGCATGAATTTCTCTAGTTTCAATTTCTATCTCTTCTTTATTCTTCAATTCTTTCTTTACTGGTTTTTCATAAGGATTCGTTATAAATTTACTCTTATTTGTCTTACATTTTGAACATTTTGCTGCAATTCTATACAATCCGTTTTGAGTTTGAACAATTTTAGAATCTTTATTTTTCGTTTTTTTTCTTACATTTGTGGCAGTGAATTAAATCATCTTCCATTTATATATCAAAGTTTCCAACTTTGTTTAACTCTTCTAAAATATCTGTTTTAATTTCGCCTTTATATCCATACGGTACTGTATCGATCTTATTTTCTAGGACAATTCTCTTATCATCTTTAGCGTTCAGTGCTAACTTGTTTATAGTGACGGTGTACAACTCATGTTTGTAGCTTTTGATTACTGTCATCTCCCTAAATTCTTCTTTATCTTCGAACAAACATTTCTTCAAGTTTTCGATATTTATTGTTTTATTTACAACGCTTCTCTTAATCCCTTTGCATCTTACTGGTTTTTTGTCTAGATATTTGTACGAGTACATTTTCGATCTCAATCCACAAAATTTTTCTAAAACCTCGCTATTTAACTCATCTTTGAATTTCCCTATTACCTTCTTATTTTTAGTAGTGAAATATTCGTGATCTTTTGGATAATCACTTGTATCAAAGTCATCTATATTTTCTTTAATAATTTTAAAAGGATATCGTTTCAATTCTAGGAAATAACTGTCTGTATCCATGTAACACAGATTCAAATCTGGATCAAACTTCTTTAATTTATCGTAATAAAACTCATACATTAACAATTTTGATAGGTCAAGAACTGAAAATCCTATGTAGATCGGTTTGTTAAATTTAACCTTTTGTTTGTACATGTGACTCGCTATACAGTTGTCGTCAAAGATATTAAAGCATTTGAAATTTGTTTTCTTAGCATGTTTCATTGAAAATTCTTCATTTTCTAGTTTGGTATCGCATCTATTTCGCACATTTTCCATAGATTTTCCGAAAATAGAGTTGTTCATCAGCTTGTAAAAATCTTTCTCAAAGTCACTTGTAGCTTTGGTTCTCATGTTTGTGTTAAAATCAATGTACTTTTTCATAAAAGGCTTCTGATCGAATGCTATAACTCTATTCACATGTTTCAACACCATCCCTTGTTCGAGGTAAAATTTCAAATTTCTTGAATGAACAACGTATTCAGTTTTATCCAGGAAAGTTGTGCAAAGTTTGTTTTTATAATGTTCGGGAGCAAGAGGTAAATCCTTGTGATGTTCATGTAAATTTGTTGGATATCCTAGATCAACTTCGAGAATATAGCCATAATCTTCGTCGCCAGTGAGTTCCAAAATTGTTTCTTGTTACTCTTCTTTTGTATATGTCTTAGGATTCATCCACTTGATGTCACTAAACGGAAGTTTTTGCATAAGACCGTAACCATAAAGGTTGTTTGCATCGATATAAAGTAAATAGTTTTCGGGCTTTGTCTTATCAAAATCTTTCAAATATTTGTTATTTGCTTTAAAATATCGTTTAATACATTGAGAAATTCCTCCACGAATGCCTTTTTTAATTATCAAATACATATTATAATCACTAATCAATTGTAATTCTATTTTCGTTAATTTTAACATAGCGTCCCATGCGAGACTTGGAGCTGTTAGATAATGTGCTGGATCAAGTTTGTAACAATTTAGACAAATGTTTCTGAAGTTTTCGAATATATCAGCAAGCAATAAAACATCTTGGATGTTGTACAAATCAGAGTAATTTCCAAGATTTTTCTCTTTTAATTTGTTCCAAACGCTCAAGTAGTGTTGATAATCTTTCTCAGATATGCTCTCATCTGTCAAAAGTGAATAGAAATCTTGAATTTTCAGCTCTTCTGTGTAATCAAGTTTTTCAATACTATCGATAAATTCGTAAGGAGATATGCCTTATCCAGACAATATTTTAAAAATCTCGTCTTCGTCATTTGGCAGTCTTTCTATAATTTCATTCAATATTCGACCATCTTGTATAAAATGATTTGCATGCCTTAAGTCACCTTTCTTGAGGTTTTTAGCTAATTTTTCAATAGACGATGCCATAAATCTGAACGTATCTACGAATGAAAACTTAATGAACTTTCTTGGTTTATCATCTTCAAACTCATACCCATATCCTGAATTTACTGAATAATTTATATATTTTTCATTTGTGTTTGCGATCAAATCAACATTTCCATATTGTTTAGCCAATTCTTTTATGTACAAATGAATATCGTAATTTGACATATTATGACAGAAAACTGGAATATTTTGTGGAAATTTTAAATTCAGATTACAACATGAATGAGCTGCGCCTCGAAATTTACCTGTTAAATGACAATGATCTCTTACTTTTAATCTTTTTCACCATCAAAACCTTCTGTTTCACAGATATGACAAACTTTTGAATTTTGATACAAAATTTCTTCTTCTTCAGTTAGTTTCATGGGTTTCATATTCTTCGAATTATATTTTTTCGCTATGTATTTCGATAATTTATTGAGCTCTTAAAACAATTGTTTTGGAACATTTGGCAAATCTTCTTCATTTATGGCTCGATAACATATCGGTTTATACATGCGATTGGTCACATTCGACACTAAATATAGAGTAAAACCATAAGGAATGTGCTTCTGAATCTTGGTTGTAGTCGATCTTTGTGGATTGTTCTTGCATGTTGGAAACTTCTCTAATATGCTTTAAAAATCCATATAAATTACGTACGGATGGCTAAACTTCTTTTGATAATTAGTAAATTTAGTTGTTTTACCTGAAAACGGCATAATTGGCTTACAAACTTCATGTTGCTTGCAAATTTCTAAATGATCTGCTAAATCTCCATATTTGAAGAAATGACTCAAACATCTTCTACAAAGAAATTTTTATTTTTACATTTAGATTATTGAGAGTAGTATACTTTGGCCGTTCCTGGGACAACGCACACGAGACCGGTTCTGGGACAAACCGTGTGAGACCGAATCTGGGTCAGAAAATTGTTAGAGAGCGACTAAGAGTGTGAGTACGGGTAGTCAGAACCGCGCCGCGCGAATCACCACGCATGTCATCGCTGTCCCGTCACCGACACCACGCGTTTTTATTTACCACAATTGTGAGTATGTATGAGTTTGTGATTTACTGATCAGATCTAAATAGAGGATGTTGTTTACATGGTTGTTCTGGAGCAGTTGGTTGTTTTGATCTACAAGTGTGATTGTGATCTGTTGAATCTTTCGTAAACCGCTCCGAAGAGGTATGTAGTGTTTTTCTTGAGGTGATTGAGATATTTTGTAGCCGTGTGGTACATTAGGGGAAAAGGAGTAGAGGATTGCTGTCTCCAAATGTTTGTGAGAGTGAACATCATGATTGACAAGACTGTTGTTGACAATATTGCAGTGTATCTCGATGACATCAACGGCTCTGAGATTCGGTGGATTCGATGCAATTACATTTTCATTTGAGTTGAAGTAAGACGATTCTTTTTGTAAGTTTGTTGCATCATATTTTTCAAAACCTAAGAGATCACTAACGGTTTTATCCAAGTAGAATTTAATTGGAGAATTAATTGATATTTTGTCACCATCTTTAAAGATCTTGAAATCGTCAGAATTTATACTAAGATTCAACGATTGCATGTAATCTCTGAAACTCTTTTCAAGTTTTTCAATGGTCCAGTAACCACATTGAAGTATCAGTGGTTTCGGAATGAAATGTATTTCCAAATCCCAAAAATAGACTTTTGCATGTTGCAACAAGTTGTATATGTTGTTCTCAGAGTAAAATCCAACAAGAGCCATATAATACTCTACGTTCGGATCCAAGTGGATGGGGTGTTCTAGATGGAGAGTCAGTACAGACTCAGTTCCAGTTAGTTTGAGTAATGGCATGGTTGCAGTTTTTTATATACTTATAATTCTATACAAGTTTTAGATGAAGTTGCTACCATCATGGAAGTCTTCAAAACCTCTTTCCATATATTTTTTATTTCGTTGTTGAATTTTTTCTGCATGATGTACATCTTGCCTTCTAATTCACTCAATTGAACTTTGACAACCACATCATATGGCTCCACTGCTTTGCTCACTTGACCAATTCTCTGGTGGTTTTTCAGTAGGAAGCTGCCCCATATCTTTTCACCATTTACGGTACTAGTGGGGACAATCTCGGTCGCATTTATTATTTTTTCCGATTTTACCAAATGCGATTCCAATAATTTCTTGACTTCGGATAAACCTTGTGAGACTTTTGATACATCACTTGCAAGCTCAATTATCTCGTCAGGAGAAGGGTCTGAATTGGGTTGAGTTGGTATTGATCCAATTTCAATTTCGTCTCCAAATCTGTTGAAAATAAAACCACGGTTTCCATGCATTTTTATTGTTTCTTATACTACGAAGAATATGTTCCCAGTCCTCACCAGCTGAATCTCGTCGTAGAACCTCCAGGCACAGATGTCCACAGATAGGAGGATCGTCAAACCCCTGAATACGCTCTGAGTTATAAACCAACCCTTTTGGCCCCAAGTACCTGACTACTTCTATTGGAGGATTGACATCGCCATATGAATCAAAATACAATTTCTTTTCACCACGTTTCACATAACACGTCCAGTGAGTACCACCAGATGAAAGGTCACCAAGATTTACAATACCACGTTCGATATTTGTAGGTTTGTCTGGAAGTAACTGTCGCATGAAAACACCTTTAAACTCATTAATGTTTAGTATACCTGCTAATTTTTCTATTTCACCAAGAGACAGCGGGAAGATCTCTTTTTTTTATTCACAGACAACAATGCATCAAGCTTCCGACCAATACGTCGTTTCAACCATCTACCCGTAGGATCTTTTTCAATAATGGTGTCTAACTCCTCATCGACTAAATTCTTTAACCAAGGTATAAATTTTTCTCTCAGTAAAGGAGCCACCTTTCTTCTTATTAATGGAGAGATGAAACGTTTACCTCCAGGAACTGACGAATCCACCATTTCCATAATTTCCTTCAAAAACCCTCCTTGTTTATTAGATACGAGTTGGTTGTAACTTAGAAGCAATTGTAAACCTTTTTTGTTCTTAACGGCTCTAGAAACGGCTTTGTGTTGCTCTCCAGAAAGAAGTATACGATCACTTCCGTGAGACAGCTGTTCATTAGATAATCTGATTACTGTAGGTTTCCGTCTTTTGTACGCTGTACGAAGCTTACGTTTTTGAGCTTCGGATAGCCGAACTGTATAATTATGCTGACTTTCCATTCTATACGCTTTCTTATATACAAAACACTTACATGAAAACAATAATTGCCGCCTACTAATGAAAAAAAAAACATTTTTATTTTACTTTTTTTGTTTTTTTGTAGTTTTTTTTAATTGTTTTTACAAGAATTTGATTATGTTTCGAGTAATGTCATATGAGAAATGTGCCTCAGATACAACGACAACATATGCTGTGGTGCCGCTGCTCCCCTGTGGAGATGCAATAGCTTTTACAAAATCTAATTCAATCTGAATGTCACTTCGAGATCTGTCTGTTGTTGGTTGATGTAGATGTGTGTCAATTACAACCAAAGGTGAGTTATCAATAAATTCTTTCAGGTTTACTAACACGTTATTGTCTCCGAAGTTTATTTTTCGGAACCCTAGGTACTGATCGTACATGATCCTGTATATACCATTAGTAATATCAAACTTCTGCAATTCCTGAGGGTACCTTTCTCCATTAATTTTCACAGACACATTTTTGATGTTGCAGCTGTCAAATCTACTAGGATCTTTTGCCTGGGTGTTTGTTCTGTTTGTCTGAAGTGCGATTATAACAAATCTAGGATTGTACACATTTCTGTAAACACTTGTAATATCGAAGCTGAACGATGAACCGAACACCCCTCTTTTGTCGATGCATTGCCATTGAAAGAAGTTGTAGACTAAAGCATCCTTGTCACTCAGATGTTTCAAACCATCAATTAACTGGATTTTGGAAGTGCTGGTATAATCGACTATGAAACTCGTAACACAAACGACTCTATCACAATTTTTCCATCACCAGGATCCGTTGCTGTGGACCCTGCCCCTTTCCAGTGAAACAACGCATCATTATCTTCATTCCTAGTAAATGTGATTTCAAAACCTTCCTTGTACATCGGGTAACGTAGGTGGTCAAAGAACCCTAATCCTAAATGCCCAAGTGTGCCGAGTGCCTCAAACTTCCCACCTCCTGTAAACGATGATGAGAAACCACTACTTGAGAGTGTTTGTTTTTCAGTGTTACTGTAACTAACAATCCCCTTTATAATGCTGGTGATGCCGGGGAGTTCTACTGTGTCGATCAATGTATTGTGTTTCCTCAGCTCTATTCTTGAAAACAAGAAGGCCGCGAAGTTGTCTACCAGTTTGACGGTAGAGTTAGTTTGATAATCAGATCCATCAGATTTTTGCACATACTTTCCTTGAATGTGGTACATTATGCGTGAATCATAAAATGCGTCTCCATGATCCAGTTTGAATGTTGTATTGTTGTTGGGTGCATTGAAGTTGAGCTCTGAAACTGGCATTGCAGTTCTATACTCACTTCTTGCTATACCGCTCGAAAATTCAATATACAGTTTCTCCATCACTGGTTTTACCACTGATCACTGTTCTATTATATCCTCTCTTATATATAGGGCAAAAAATATTTGCTTTCATTGCTTTATATATCTGATGGGTAGATACATCCTGAAGTTCCTAACCCCATACCGAGTTTACGTTTCAACCACATTCCTCCTGTTGTTGCTAGACCGACCATACGCTCATTCAAGTCAGCATCATCTGAGGTAACCCTCTCCCAAGCTTTCTTTTGTAATATTTTGTCCGCCTCCCACCTGTCTTCTGTGTTTTTATGATCCCTATACCATATATCATGCTTCTTACAAGCTTCATCGAGGGGATTAATTCCCTTATCTCCCCTAGCACGTCTCTTGTCAAGCTGGGTGCCGGGCCCACAGTAGTTGTACGTATCAAGATTCCAGTTCTTGGGCGCATGTAACTCGAATGGTAACTTGTTAATGATGTCGTTCAAAAGCCCTTTACCTTCTATAACATGTTCAGGCAAAACAGACAAACATCTGACTAGGTACTTCAACCCTTTAGGTGTAGCAATTAGGTCTTCCATTTCATCGTGAAGGAAATCAACTACAGACAGTTTTTTCATTATGAAAGTTGTTGTTTCCAGCTTCTTCCTGCGCTTGAATGTAGTGTAACCTGTCAATGAGGTCTTTGAAGTTCTTTATGTACTTATATTCGACCGGACTTTCATTGTAAACCTTTAACCCTGAACCAATTGTTGCCACTTTTCCATTCACCAACTCATCCCAAATAGGTTTTATCATATGTTTCCACTTTAGTCCTTGACTTGATTTGGGACGATTACTTTTGGGATTGTTTCTTTGGAAAAGCGAGTTTGTCCTCACCAACATGTCCTTGTAAGAGTTCCAGTCTTCATCGGTGTACAGATCCTTCTCTACTATATTGTTTTTCGTCAACAATCTCCAAAGACCCTCAGTCCCTTTGTATTTATTTTGAGAGCTGACTAATATAATGTCATCATAATCAAATCTAATCGGTTCGGAACCGATCATCGGCTGCTCTAGATTTTCATTGTACCAAATACCAAACTGTTAGTCGTTGGATTTTGGAAGGTATCGGGCTCCTAGAGAACCAAGTGTTACTACTTTAGAATCCATCAACTGTTTCATCGATTGCTCTTGAGGTTGTACTTCTGGCTCATCATCGTAATCTACATCCTCAAACGTTCGACGATCTGATGCTTGAGGTTGAAATCTTACCAACTGTTTCATTCCCGGTTTGGGTTTATTTGGTAATTAAAATCCAAACGCGCGTCTGAAGCTTGGGAAACCCAAATTTAGGTTTTGAACAGTATCTGGTTAACATGTTGAATGCCTTTTCTTGGTATTATATTTTTCATTTAGATTTTAATCTTTTATAATGGTTAATACTTTGTAAACTACCATTTAGTTTGGAAACTAAAAGTAATCTTGAACTTTTTATTTCCCATCCCTTTTCTAATTTTCCCAAAAAAAAAAATTTGAAAACTGAAATAAAAACGCATTTTAAAATTTCATGAAAAACATTTTCAAACCCCCAATCTTCCTTATTAAACTCTTACTCGCTTGATTTTTTTGAGATTTGGTATGGTCTTTTAGTTTTTTAAACATTTCGGCCATACCTTGAATTTTTCTTTTCCCATTTTTAATTTAATTGAATTAAAGATTTTATAAGTTTTTTTTTGAAAGTTTTAAATTATTTGTTGATTTGTAAAAATACCCAAAATTTTGAATTTTTCAAATTCGTTCTTTCATCTAGTTATTTGCCTTTGAACCAAAAAATAAAAAGTTATTTTAATTTTCAATTCTAAAACATTGGAATAATTAACGTTTTAACCCAAAATATTTGAGTCAAATTTGTTTAAAGATAAAAGGTTATCGTAAAAACTTTTAGATTGTAACCATTTCTTTTATAAACGTAAATTATTTAATACTTAATACTCAAATACTATTTGAACAGATCGAATTTTAATATTTTAATTCTTTATAATGACCTTTCTTTTTTACTTATATAAACATCCAATTACTTAAACTTTAAATTTTTTTATTAATTCTTACCTGTTTAAACATTGATAACGAATTAGATTGAAAAATTTCTTTTTTTGAAATCAAAAAAAGTTTTTCCGAAATATTTTTTGTTAAATTACTTAATTGAAAAAAAAATTTAAGTTTTTGACTTTTTAATTTATATTAACCCTAATTTTACTCATTTTATAAACTCATTAACTTTAAAAAAAATCAATTGTTTTTTTTCTAACGGCAAACATTTAGTTATTTAAACACTAGTTTTTTTTTTAAAAAATTGAAGATAAATTCCTTTTGTGGTAGTAATTTTAAAAATAAATCCAATGTTTAAATCACTCTACAAAACCCAAATTTAAAATAATTCAAACCTTAAATTGGAATAACATCCTTTTATAGGAAATTTTTTCCTTTAAAGGGGCAAAATTAAAAAGTTTTCGACTTCCATCAATTATTGTGTTTTCTTACTTCAATCTTAGAAAATAAAAACGGTATAAAATTATCGATTAATCTAACATTATCATTTTCCAAAAGTTTGACCATCTTGTTTTGAAAAGCCCCAGAAATATAAAACTGGAAGTTAACAGCAAAATTATCTCCAAAATCAAAATTAAACTCAGTTTTTTTTTCGTTCATTCAAAGTTGTTTACAATTGGATAAAAATTTTTTTAAACTCCCCCCTTTCAATTCCTGATATTTTCGTAGTCCGCCATTTTAAGAAAAATTTAAATTTTTTTAAACTAAAAAATTTTTTCATCATAAGTCGATAAAAAAAAATTTAAAAATTTTTAAAAAAAATTTTAAAAAATTTTTTTTTAATGTTTCACTTCGTCATTTCAGATTTTTTCCTTAAATTTTGCGATCTCGGTCACATTTTTTCAAAAAATTTTTGCAAGGATATAACCGCTATTTTATAATTTTTTCCAACACTTATCTTTATTTTCTTCCCAAAAACTTAACTCAATTTAAGAGACAAAGAACGACATATATCTTTTTAAATTTTAAAGTATATTTTCTTGAATGAACCTGATGATAAAGTTTGATTTTTACAATGTTAACCAATTTAATTTGTTTACTATAATCTCATCATATCTTCGGTAATTTATATTTTGAGAAATGCATCCCCAAAGTTCTTTTTTTTAAATCTCTTTTTGTGTTCATAAAAAAGATCGAAAGCACTGTAATGTCCCCCGCCATTCTATTTATTAGGAAAAATTTTAAAATCAAATTTTTTTAAATGGCTTTTTTGGTTACATTCAGCACATTTTCCCGAAATTTTTTAACTCCATTGAATTTTTCATAGTATTTTATATCATTTTGTTCTTTTTTCCTTACACCCCACCAATATATAGCGCCATTTTTTTAAAAAAAATTTTAAAATTTTTTTAAAAAATTCAATACCCAATTATTTTAAATTTCATTATTAATTTTTCAAAAATTTAAATTTAAAATCTTTTTAAAAATTTTTAAAAATTAAAAATTTTTTCTAAAAAAATTTAAAACCTTTTAAAAAAGAATTTTTTTTTTAAAAAAAAACATGCTATTCTTTCTAAATTTCTGGCTTTCTAACTTGTCATCAAAAATTTTTTGTTGTAAAATCTTTAACAAGCTGTTTTATGATTCTCTAATTTAGTTTTTTTGTTCATTAAACTTTTAATAGATCCTAATTGAAACTTACAAAACATCAAAGGATTAATTCCTTTTCAACCGCAAGTCTTTTCCTTTTAAAAACTAAGGCATTTTTTTAAAATTCGGATCATGTAAATCAACAATATCGATTTTTCTGATAATTTTGGGTTTTAAAATTTGTTCTTAAACAACATCATGTTTTTTCAAAACCGGTCAACACCGACAATTCTTTTTTATTACCAAACTAACATAATTCTTTTCAACTTTGACGCTTCAGTAATTTTATCACTTTTTCGATTGAACAATTTAAAAGGTAAATAATTTTTTTTACAACCCTCACAAATTTTTTTTCCAAAGTTTTTTATTTTAAACAGAACTTCATTTTTAACTCATGAAATTTGCAAGTTTGTTTTTCATATTCGCTTTAAAAACTTTAATCCGACACAAACAATCAAAACTGGAAGGGTTTTTTAATAAATTTTTTTAATTGTTACAAACTCATTTTCAAACTATCAAAATTAAATATTATCACATTTTGAATAATTTTGTTTTTTCCCAAAAACTCAAAAATATTTTTGAATCCATTTTATTAAAATAATTTGTTAAAAACTTCTTTAAAAAAACTTTTCCATTACTCATTCATTCAAAACAAAAACACTAAAACCCCAATTTTGGGGATCTTTATAATCTTAATCTGAGAATCTTGTAGTAGACCTTGATTTTTCAAAAATTTATCAATTTCTGGGGTTTTTCCCCAATCTTCCATACGAATCAAAATAAAGCATTCTTATCATTTTTTAAAAACAAACCCAAGGGTTTTTCCACTTCCCATAATCGAGTCTAAATTACAATTCCACATTCAAATTTTCTTAACTTTTTCAGGTAAGTATCTCTCATAAGATTCCTCTAAAATTTTTAATATTTTTGCAGATTCTTCCCCAATTCCCCCCGAATGTTAAAGGTTTTTAAATTTTTTTTTAATGTTTTTATTTCACGTAATTCAAATTTTTTCATCTAATCCGATCCTTTAACCTTCCCAACTCTTTATCTAACCAATTTAAAATGTTTCGAACAATAGGAATCCTCCCCTTTTTAAAAAATTGGGCACTTTACGAACATAAAGGAAAAAACATTTTTAACAACGGAATATTTTTCTCCAAAATCTAATAAAAATTTAAAAAGTCCACCATTTTTTTAATTTTTTTCAACGATTATAAAAAAATTCTATTCTGGTTCCTTTATTTTTTTTCTTATTTTTTCAGTTTATTGTATTGTCTATTTGTTAAAAATATCTTACTCGCATTTTTTTATTGATCTATTTTAAATTGAAAAAAAACGGGGCTTTTTTAAAAGCATTTTTTTTTTTCTTTTCGATTTTTCTGAAAAACATTCACCTCCATTTTTGTTAAAAAATTTTAAATTCCCCTTCGATTTCCCTTCCTAAATTTTTCTCTTAAAAACTTGTCCCAGCTGGGAAGCCAACAAATTTTCAACCTAAACTCATCTTTTTAAAAAAATCTTCCTTGATTTAAAACTTTATCGCGATATTCCCGGAATTTGGCTTATGTTTTTCATAAAAAAATGTTTCCAAGAAAACTTGAATTTTAAAATTTTAACCAGAATCTCCCCTTTTTTAGCTTTTTTTCCCGGGTTTTTCCGGCCCCGATACTGAAAATTTTTACGTGAATTAAAAAAGGAAAAATTGTTGATAAAATCATTCAAAAGTCCACTCCCCTCAATCAAAGAAACTTATTTCCCCGGAAAAAACCGTTTTAAATTTTTAATTCCATCGGGTTTTTCAATATTTCTCAAGTTTTTCGAAATAAAATCTTTAATCGTTTTCTTTTCTTCAAAAATTGTTGTTTCCAGCCTTTTCTTGAGCAAAAATATAATTAAAAATTTCCCCATCATTTTTGTAAAATCGTCGAAAATCTGTATCAATCTTATTATCACGGTATTTCTACCCCTGACCCTTTCATTCTTTTTCCCAAATTGGTTTAATTTTAAATAATTTATTTTTTACCTTACTTACTTGGGTTTTTTATTTATGGATCATTATTTTTGAAAATTTAAATAAATTTTCCAAAAAATTTTCGTATACTTTTTAAAATCTTCTTCAGAATATAAATTTTTTGGAAAATGGGGGCCTGTTTAATCTCCATAAACCTTGAGTTCCTTCATATTTTTTTCCCTTAATAATTAAACATTATCCAAAAATTCCCGGGAAATTTCCAAACATAAAACTTTTCTTTTTTCTTCCCAATACAAAACCAAAATTTTTCATCCTTTTTCTTAGGGAAAAATTTTTTAAACCAAATTTCACCAATTATTTATCCTTGTTCCAGACTTATTGGTTCAACTAGGGAGAGTCTTCAAGATTTTGAGGTCTAAAAAGGTTTGAAGATGAAAATTTTTGGGAATTCAAACCAATTCTGGATGAAATATCGCAAATTGTCGTACAACGGGAAACCCAAATTTATCAAAATTTTGATTTTCCTTTAAAAAATTTTTAAATTTTCCCTCAACATTTTTTTTTTGCAGAAGTTACAGTTGATTAATTTTTTGAATAAATTTTGTTTTTTTTTCATCAAATTTGAACTGTTTTTTAAATTTTTTTTGATTAAATTTTTTTTCATTTGATCAATTTTTTTGCTCTTTTGAAGTTTTCTTCCCATTTATTAGGAAAATTTTGAAACGGAACGGGAACGTAAAAACGTGAACACGAAAAGAAAAAAACGGAACGTAAAACGTAAAAGGAAAAGTAAAAAAAACGAAAAATGGAAACAAAGAAAAGGAAAAAAAGAACAAAAAAAGGGGAAAGGAACAAAAACGTGAACGTGGAACGGAACGTAACGGAACAGAACCGCGTTTTTAAAAGAAAATAAAAAGTAAAATAATAAAAATGAGTAAAAAATTTTTTTAAAAACAAAAAATACACATTTATAAAGAAAATTTATTCAAATATTTTCCATTTTTAGGCTTCAAATTAGATAAAGTTAAAAATCCTAGCTTCTTTCCCAAAATTTTTCACAAATTTAAAAATGGTTAAAACTCATATCAATCCCCCATAATTGTTTAAATTTTCTCGAAAGTGATCTCTTGCTTTAAAAAAACACAACATATTCAAATTATTTCTAAAACTTGTTTATCAACCTTTTAAAACAATTTGGGAAAAATAGATACAAGATATTTTGTGACGAGACATTACGAAATATTTCCTTAAAAACGTCTGATTTTCAAAATCAACATCAAAAAAGTTAAAAGAATTTGGTTTTCTCGCTTTAAGGAATAGTCTCGAACATTAAAAAATGGATATTTTTTTTAAGTTTTTCTCAAAATTTTAAAACTTTTTGTAATTTTTTTTAGCGTCTTTGTTCAAAGATTTACTAAAAACTACAAATTTGGGAAAAAGGAATCAACCTATTTTTTAAAATTCAATAATAAAAATTTTTTTTTTTCCCCAACCATTGAACCAACAATTAAAAATCTGATTGTTGACTTTCTTATTTTTTCAACTTTGAAGTTTTATCTATCTTTTTGCTTTAAAAAAAATTTTTCCATTTAAAAAAAAATTTAAAAGGCGAAAAGAAGCTGGTTTTC
>NW_025780913.1:0-45415 GCF_021130785.1 Homalodisca vitripennis | reverse complement strand
TTTGGACCCAATTAATGATACCCCAAAAATGAGATAGAATTTTCTATCAATATTTTAGGTAAGACTATGATAAGACTTATCACGAAAATCCGTATTGTTGCTATCATAATTCTGGCAAATAACTGATATTCGCACTAGTACATGGTAATGAATTAATAATCTTAGTTCCCAAAAGGCTTGATTGGGGTCAATAAAGTTTTCTGTACTTTTTATTAGGGAAGACATGAATCGTTTGAATGAATGAGACGTTTTTGAACGCCCTCAAAGTTTCATTGTTTAAATTGTCATGAATCTCATGAGACTGATTTTAGTACATATCTATAAATCATCGAACACTAATACAAGAGCTAACTTTAAAATGGTGAGGGAGATTGTGAGAGAAAACGCTAGGGAAGGTTAAGGCGAGGGACAGGATGAGAGAGAGGGAGATGGCGAGGGAGAGGTCGAGGTAGAGAACGAGATAGTGAGCGAGAGAGGAAACGTGGCAGAGCGTTAGAGAGGATGAGGGAGAGAGAGGTGGGAGAGAGTGTACCGTTTTACTCTGTTTTGATGCTTCAAAACTGTGTGGAGTGTGTCTGTATAGTTAATAACAAACCTTTTCAAATATCTACAACATCAACTCAAGATTTTTAGAAGAGACAATCCATTTTCTCTTAGTAATATTATTAGTTCATTACGAATCACCCTTTAAAATTAAATCTAGATAATTTTTCATTAAACATAAAAACCCAGTGGAAGAATTAAAGAGGCTGAAGTAAACCGATGCTGCAGGTTTCAGGACGCGCCACATCTGACGTGGTTACTCTTGTGTGGTTTGTATTCACCTCAAGCTCGCCCTGGCCTACATGAGAACATTTTCCCCGCGCTGACATTTACAGTTCATGTGGCATCTTAAGTGCTTTAAACGTATTCTGGAACACCTTACAATACACTGGAAAACCACATGTATACATATATGTATATATATATATATATATATATATATATATATATATATATAGTGAGAGAATATATATATATATATATATATATATATATATATATATATTCTCTCACTTTATTACTGTTAAAAATGTATGTTCAGTAGGATCGGTATTTTCAGAATTTTGTGTAATTTCAGAATTTTTTTTCTGTATATTTCATTAAATTTTGTACAGTATTTGTGTAAACCAGTTATGTATAGTTTTGTTCATCTAAAAAGTCAAATATACTTGATTAATATCCGTATTTCATCGAATAATCGTTAAAAATATATTCTAGAGTAATCGTTCATTAGTACAAGATGACAAAGAAAACATTAAATAAAGAAATATATGAGACTGTAATAAGTTTGCTTATTTTAAAGATACAGTATAGTGGTAAATTTTTTATAGTACGAGTATGACATTAAGATTTATTCTTTAGGATAGCTGGTATTTAAAAACCTAGTAAATCTTATAGTTTAATTGAGAAATGCTGTTAGAAATTCCAATCATTGCAATCACAATCTAAATTATTGTTTTACACTGCAGGTTACCGTTTTTTTATTAGCTGTTTACATTTATATTCCATTATTTGGAACTGAATAATATTTCCCCTTTAAATTAGACGCTTGTTAGGCTCCTTCAGCTAGATACCAAATTCAGTTCAATTATTTTTCCAAAAACGATCTCGTGAAGATGACTGCAATAAGATTACTATAAGATGTACCTAATATAAATAACTTGAATACATAGCAACAAGTAAAAATACAAATCCTTAAGGTAAGTCCATATTTTTATGTTAGAATGCATCAATGATTAAATGTTCAACCATTGAATATTTTTTTAGTAAATTTTAACATTATCAATATTTTATACTAAAGCAAAATAGCAGTCTCTCTCGTAAAACCATTATACATTTATTCATTATTTTATACGACGCGACGGTTGAGTATCAGTAATGCTGTTGATATAGCTAATAATGTAGGGAGTCTTGAGCAAAACCTGATATCAGATGTTTTATAGACTCAGTTAAGTTCAACTTACAAGAAGCAGGATGTGAATTGTAAAGATGAGACCAACTTAGAAAAACTGTATAGTGCATTTAAAAACTTATATCGCCCAATGCTTGTTTTGTGTGTCATTTAGAAATTTGGAGTATCAGACTTCAAAAAGCTTTTTTTGATGTAGGGAAGGTAAGTAATATCTAATTTTATTAATGGTTCTTGAAATATTTTTTATTACCTAACTGTATTATCATCTCTTTTTCTGTTTATCTTTACGTAAAATACATGGATCTTGAAAGCGTTGTTAGTAACCGTTACCTATGTTTTAAGATATCCTCAAAATATCTGAAAGTAAGTAATTATCATTAGTAAATATTAATATTTCTTTGATTTAGATTAACCTTCGTCATAATTTTATATCCAGAAACTCGTCTACTCGCCGCGCCGTATAGATGTCGATCGGCATATTTTTATGGGTGAGTTGGTATTCTTTGATAACCATGAAACGAGTAATGTTTGACCTCTAACAACACTAACTAACAAGTGAAACTTCGCCTACCATCTGGCTGCACCAAAGCGAAAATTTACAGACTCAAACGTGGTGACTTGGTACCAAAACAGCGTTTCTCTATCCAGTAGCTTCTGTAATCGAGAGTTATCTGTAAAAATCCATTAATTCCAATTCCATTACAACTTACTGCACTACTTACGATGGCTCTACTAGGGGAATACCAAAGGAAACCGTGAAAACTTTATTTTGTATGAAACGATGACTCAAACAAATCCACGTCGAATATTGTAAGCTAAATCCAATAACATTATTAAATAATATTTCAGTTACAATAATATAAAACTTGCAGAAATGTCTGTTTTAAATAGTATATTCTAAAATATTGGCATATAAAATAATTAAAATTAGCACCTTACAATATAAAATAATATACTACAAGAAAATAGAAATCATCGATTGGAGCTTCTTCTTACGAGACCCAATTTGGTAAATAAGTGTTGTTCTCATAAAAGGCAATGTGATCCTCATGGCTCTGCTCACCACTTATTGGTTGGCCCATATTGCCACTCTATTCCTCCCCCAACACCTCCCGGGCTATTTGGCTGCTTGCGATCCCCAACGTATTATTGAATCTACATACAACAAATATTCAAAAATGATAATCCGTCAATGTAAATAATAAACTGTACAAATAATTTAAAGGACTCGCGTCAACAAGTACGAGTATATAAATAACAAAAGTTCAAAGAGGTCAAACAAATATTTTATTTGCAGCAGTTTCCTTGTTAGTTTCTTGGTCTTACTCAACACAACACACAACTCCTTGTAATTTATTTCCTTATAAATGATTTCTTTCGGGATTTTAAAACTGTTCATCTATAAACAGGGATTAGATATATTACCTGTACAATTCGATGAGAAATACAACATAGCTGTAGAGAGAGGAAGGTAAAAATGTAATTTATATTTCTTGTCTGGTTATCGGCACTATATATATATATATATATATATATATATATATATATATATATATATATATATATATATATATGTATATATATTTTTTTTCTCCTGAGTACTTTAAAGTGTACACAAAAACAGAAACAAATATTCAGTACTCATGTTTAATTTTCGAGTTACCAGAACCCTTCGTCAGAACCACACTGAATTAAAACATATATACAGAACTTAAACCAAGAACAAAATAAATACCATAAACATGTCCGCCGGGAGCAAGTACCTTTTGTTATTCAATGTTTATTGAAATTAAATAAGGCTATTGCCATTTATAGAATATAATGTAAATAAAAGTCGTTTGATAGGTATTTGGTCTTCCGATCATATGCTAGTTTGCTTATTTAAACGCATATGTGACAGATACGGCCAAATACAAAATAATTGAATCTGAAAAAGTAAGTGCTCTGTGGTGTAATGGTAACACATTCACCCAGCAAGTGAGAGATCCGGGTTCGACTCCCGGCGGAGCAAATACTCTGTGTGATTCAGAAATTAAATAAGGCTATTGCCATTTATACAATTTAATGTATGTGTAATGGTAGCACATTCACCCGGCAAGTGAGAGATCCGGGTTCAACTCCCGGCGGAGCAAGTACTCTGTGTGATTCAATGTTTATTGAAATTAAATAAGGCTATTGCCATTTATATAATTTAATGTATATATATATATATATATATATATATATATATATATATATATATATATATTTACATTATATTATAGTGACACAGTTTTGAAATGTTGCATGCAGCCTGGCGAATCTATATACCTTGTGATTAGTAATGTATATCTTCTTGCTGGAGAATTCTTCACCTTGTTTTTATGAATATTTTGCACTTCTAAATTTAGCTTCTATCAAGCATATTTTTTAAATTTATTGAAAACTATATAAAAGTACGGATTTTTGTTTAGGGGTTATGTGCCTCAATTAAATTATGTTAAACAGCAAAGAAACATTATCAAGTAGCACCTTTAATTCGTTAATATCTTATGTATGTTTCTTGAGGCAAAGTTATGTAAGCTATTTCGTAATCTATCTTTAGAAGCGTTATTTATTTAGTGTATATAGACCTCTGATCACAAAATCAGTACATCTCATAAATTTATAACACAAATAGCTTAGGTATCGTGGCACAGCATTCGAGTCAAGAGTCCCTCTGCCATAATGGCAAACCAGCTTTCTGGCTGTAACAATTAATGAGGGGAATGTATAGAGTGATTAGATTAACATCGATCATTTCCAAACGAAATTTTAAGTTAATAACATAAACTAATAGTGGCCACTTAACCATTTATTAAAACATCCTTCAAGTTTTAAATTTAGTATTGCAATGGAATTTAAATATTAATAATTAACTAGGCTAAAAATAGTTTTAATATTTCGTACATTCAATTAATTGATGTTTTATTTGTCTGTTATTGTAACAATTCTTTGTTCTAAATAGATTAAAATGATTCATTAATTAATATGAAGTGTGAAGTGATAAATGAAATAATAATATTTAGATCGTTCTTGTACATAGTAAACTAATCATGTGCTGAAATATTTATTCTAAATAAAATCCAATTTTGTTATCCTGTATCATTAACTTTGCCTCCCGGAACAATTTCATGTTTACTCCGTTTAGTTCACACATTTTCTCTCTTGGCTTTTGAAGTAGCGATTATATGAAGCAAGGGTTCTGTCTTTATATCATAGCACTGATTATTCTGTGTAAATAAATCAAGGTTCATTAGCAGCCTGTATTAAATATATATTAAACAAGAGCATACTATGTTCTTACATTTTATATAACTTGCTTAGTAAGTTATATAAATGCATGCTGATTTAACTTGCCAACCAGATAGATTGAGCATATTTTGCAATTATTTACATTTTGCCTTTAAATGGCAACATTTAATATCAACGAATACTTTCCTGAGGAGAAGTGAAGTAACGAGGTTCACTATTGGCAGGATTAGCTTTTGGCTGATGTGACCATTCAACCGGCAATAATTGCACTGTACTTTCGTGACATTTAACAATAATTGCTGTAGCTGATAACGTACTGACTTTGATTATGAAAATTACTTCCACTTATAATTATATAAGTCTAATCTATACTCCTCCTCTGAGTCATAGTCTAATTCTTAAATAATTGTTTGTGATTTTAGCTAACTGTTTATATTTTTAAGCCATAGCGTTATCTCATATACACAAATAATGTAAACACAACTCAACATTACCGATAACACTGTCTAAGCGTTAGCTTTAGAAATATCGCAAATTGATATTTTCCAAGGTTTATCTGGAATTAGTTACCCTTTAAACCTCAGCCCCCTTGTTAATAACACATAGTTAAGGACTATAATTTTGGGAATTTTAATATATTTCGAGTTATTATGGGATTTTATTTGTAATTGAAAAATTATTCATCAACTTCCAAACTTTTTAATGTCTTGTTATAAATAGTATATTGTGTCAAGTAACATATTATCTAAACATCTGACAATTATTAAAGAGAGATTGAATTTGTCATGGAAGGAATGAAGTACTAAACAGCTCTTTAAATGATCAAAAGTATTTAAATTAAAAACATAGGTATGATTAGACACAAGGAAACAGAATAACTATTGAGAGCATAAGAGGTGAATGAGATTCGGAATGTTAACAAATGCGATCGCACAAAGTGAGGTTATGTCACTCGGACTGAACCAGTGAACTCTGATGTTTGGCGGAGCTCCAGAATCGATACTCTGTCTTGTATCACTTGAATGACAAGAAACTGTCGGGACTGATATTCCATGACATATGTGGCTTCCACGCGAAACATTTATATTTGATACATGTATCTATTTTCTTTCAAAATAAAATTTAATATTATATACAGACCGTAGAAAGAATATTGAACGTATACCTCCCTTATTTATAAATAGTTTTGGAAGTTTCGGAAAAAATTACAATTTAAAAGATACAATTACATATAGTTTAACACATATTTAGTTTTTTTGTATATTTAAATTAACTGCATAATATACTAAACATCTATTTATTACATCTCTCTGATTTCTATATTTAGTACTTATCCGAAAAGATATGAAATTATAACATAGCTATACGTCATTGCTTAGATTGCTTAGCATACGGTAGGGGAAGGAATTCCAGTTTTGAACCTTAAAATGTGATGTATATAATCTATTGTGAACACGCGCTAAATGTACTATAAAATCATTGTTAAAACTTTTAATATAAATAATCTATTATTTAATTATTATATGTGAATGGCTTAACTCGGCCGTAACATAACTTTAATCCCGAATTACAATAAACATTTTAAATACTCATTTTCAATAACGTCCTAAGGTTGGTTAAAACTTTACTAAGTGGTAATAAATGTTAATTTGTAAGTTTAGCTTGTTTCCCAGTAAAAGTGTTAATGATTGAACTATTAAAACTAGCACTGAAATATTAAAAAAATATTTTATCAACTATAAGATGATTAAATTTCTCTATGCAATTTAAGTAAATAAATAAATTAAAATGGTTCTTGTTTCTATTGGTTTTCATAGAATTATCTCTCTAATCGATTTAACGTCATTACACCAGTTGATATTGTAATACTATAAGTAAACTATATTGATATGAATTATGACTTTAAAGAGAGTAATTAAAAATAAAAATATAAAAGAAATTTAAAGTTTTGGTATCAGAATTGAACACACGCTAGATTACGCGATGGATTACAAAAGCAGTTGAAACAGGTCAAATGAAGGCACCAAGCATTTACTGGATTCTGACCTACTGAAAATGTTCATTGATCAATTTACTGTGGAGAATCTGAACATAGGATATTTTCAGCAGTCATAGGAGGGGAATCGCTCTGTATTAATTTGAAGCGTGATGGTCAGTGAGTCATAGAAAGCACTCGGAATGAAAAGTCCTGGACAATTTTTGTAATGAAAATGTATGGGCATCATACTTAGAATCGCATTTTTGTGAAAGAAAGCAATTAAAACTTTGTAACGTAGCCTAATAGTCTTAAATATTTTTGAATAAATTATAAAATTTAAACCGCAGAATATTTATAAATTCTGTTTAATATTTTCTCAACAAACTTAGAGGAAGATCAAGATTAAAACTTCATTATCATTATTTTTGATTACATATAGTTCTATTATATTGTAAAATCAGCATGGGATATCTTTAATGTTTTCTTATGAATATTTATTCTTATTGTACAAAAGTAGCATATGCACGCAAGGATCCGACAGGAGTATACTTTACTTGATATTGTTACTTATAAGTCTAATGAATTAAAGTGGGTTTTTAGTGTGTCATTTGTTACGGTATAGTACAAATTTTACATTAACTAAGTATTTTATGTTTGTCATTGCCACTATTGTTCACTGATGAGTTGAATAAAATTGAAACGTCTCAAAAACCGCGTGAAGTTAAAATTTCCTGGAATTGTTATGGACTCTATATAAATCGATATAGTATGATAAACAAACTGCATATCCTACTTGTCAATACCATACAATAACTATAACTAACTTTAGCTTCATAGTATGAGTCACTTTTTCGCTGAGAAGCTAAATAATCTTATGAACAATTTTACGGTCCCTAGATGCTGATCTAATCTGCACTGGCAAACCATCATACTGATTTTAAATTTCAGGAACCCCAAATTCAAAGGTTACGAAATTTGCTGCCTAGTGCGAAAAGTGTACTCGTAATTAATGTCCTTGAACCTCAGACGGAAGGTGAAATACCCTAGTGTCAACTTGAGAAATATTAGAGAGGCTCCATTAGGAAGTTTTATTGTTGCGACTGTATGTACTATAACACCTAGGACTCTGGATATCCTACGTACTACTATTAAACACTCAGTACTGATCTTAAATAATATTGATCCAAAGAATCCGTGTCAATTGTGTTGAAACCTTTACATTTCTGGAATCCGTAACCTTCTTTTAATGGTAATCAGTAACCGTCATAGGTAATGTTTGAACAATAAAAGTGGCACTAAATATTGTTCTACGTCTCCTCATACATCAATCATTTATGACCTTTGAGTAAAACGATTTACATACCTAAAGGCACCTCACATTTACTTTAAAATACTGAAATTACTACTGGATTAAGCAATTTAGACTAAGAATGTCATTGCTGTTTTAAATTATTGCATCCGACACAATGCACATACTAGACATTTTAGTCCTAAACAATAATTCTACCTGAGATTCGACCACAATGAATCAGCATAGAGGCCGAATGAACATTTTGAAATAGAAATTATGAACAGATTGACGTCAGTATGGTTCAAATCCATGAACCCTTAAAAGATATTGACTATTGGAATGCAGAGAAATTTCCGAATACCGTGTCACTGGTGCCATCTGTGTTTGACAGTAGATAGCACGTCTCTTTTATTTAAAACAAAGAGTTTTTAAGATATGTTTTGGATTTGATTTATCAAAATATTTGGTGTAGGAGGAAGAGAAAGTTTTTAGTGATTGTTGGTACCAATGCTGGGTACTTATTATTCTTTACTGTATCCTATTTTATACCTAACTACTGAAGATGATATTTGTCATGTATTGGATTTGTAACTTACTTTATTAGATTAGCCTAATTGCTATTTCAAATAATAGACAGCCACCTTTTTTATATTTTTGTGTTGCATTAGTTGTGTACATTTTAGATATTTATATATAGCTAATATAGTCAAAGAAGTGTTAATATTTAAACACATACAAATTTAATTTGTAGCATTATATAATATAATAACATTTCACTCCATTAATTTGCACCATCAAAGTAAAACTCTCTCACTAAACATAAAATAACTCTGTCGGTTCCACCCAGCTTCCATTTTCGATTTATAATTGAAGTTATTGGTAGTTTTGATAAACGAGACTGTTAGTTTCTAAGTCTTGTCAGAATGCTAAATAGCGCTTTATGTTTCCCACGTGAACGATTCCGGGAGAAAGTTATTGGATGAGGAGGAATACCAGGTTTTCGAACCTTTAGGAGGCCACACTTGTGTGGTATTTCGGGATATTGCAAGTTTTTTTTCAACCTACAACATAAAACAGTCCTTTTCAGATTTAAATAGTTTATACTCGTATTAGTTTACAATCGATAGTAATGGTTAAACTTTGATTTAGGATAGTTTATTCGTGAACGTTAGAAATTCTTGTCATTTTTCTTTATTGTTATGTCTCGTAGAACAGCAAATAGATTTTCCTGTATCGGGTGGGATGAATTGGGCACTTTCTTTTTTTTCCACAGATGGACACAGTCCTGATTTTTGTTGTATGTATTTTATGTAACGTATATTATGTTTAGTAAATAATCAAAACCGGTTACCTTTTATTTTAAAGGAGAGGCCTATACATTTTAATCCCTAATCCGCCCGTCCTAATGGACCACTAACCTGTGCGTGGATTTTGTGAAACAAAATAGGGAGAAGAGTCGATAAAGTACATGCTCGACGGCAATGATAAGTGTTTTGGGAACATAAAGAATTTGAACCTGTGTTTATCTCTAACTCAGATACAAATTCTGACATATTAAACAACTCGGTTTTCGACATTCCCAACCCTCGCCTCACATGCCTATCTCAGATATCTGGAATAATTTGACTCTGGAAAATGTGAAAATCCGAAATGTTGAGTAGTACATTCAATAACCATTAGCCTTGAATAAGTTTCTAATGTGTTTCTAAAGAGACAGTCTGAGGTAAATTTAGTGAAAGATATGTCATTTAAAAAGCTGTTCAAGTTTTCACCATAATAAGTGTGTCAAGTTTGGTTTAATGCAAGTCTCAAATTAACATATTGCATTTCGAAGTAAATATTTAGCATAATAGCATAATTAAAATGTAACATCTCAAACTGGAACAGTTTAGGAAAGCAAAAGCAGGTTAAGAGAAGTAGAGAGGTGTGCCGCAAGGGATCCAGTTATGAATTCATAATACCGCATACAGTCGGCAAGAAGCGAGTGTCATCCTGGCGACGGCCCAATCCCCTCCCTCGCCCGACATTGCGATCCCGACATGCTTTGTCACTTTCGATTCATAGATTTAGTTTTTATTTCACTACACTCATTCAGACTTTGGACTTTCATATGAAAACGAGGAAAATAAAGGAATGTATTGGCGAACAATTCCATACCGTAAATTTTATTTTACATTTCTTGAACCTTGTAATGGTGAAAAATTAACTGGCTCAATTTACATTTTAAAGAACCCAGAAAGATGTACCCATTATTCTAAAACATACTTTTATAGTCCTGACTCATCAATAATGGATAAAGTGGATTTATTGTAAAACTGTTCATTATTTTTGTATAAACAATAAACCATGATGTTCTCTTATGTATAAAAGGTAAAATTATAATACTTTACCTTTCTAGAAAAATGACTTAATTCTTTGAATTTGTTTTCCAAACACTTAAGAAATAGTTCTATAACTTTGATTTCAACAATGTATTTAAATGTGAGTAGCCTGTGTTATAGGTACTATATTATGTAACTCTGTTGTCCTATTTATATTTTATAAATTTGCAAAGAGCAGGATACATAACTTAGGTGACACATTGTTCATCAATGAAAAAAGTACATAAAACATCGCCATATTTTTTGAGTTAGTTTATTATACATTGTTCATGACTTAGAAAATATAATCATCCTGTTGTCATAACATGACAAACAAATACATATCAAAACAAAAACTTCATTATACGATGATAAATTTGACTTACATTATTCTTGTGATGTAGATCATGGTAGTAATTCAACAACTAATAAAAAAGGTAATTTGTATAGTCGTTACAATGAACCATTATTACTGAGACTTATTATACCCAACTAATTTTTATATACAATCGCTAGCGTTATAACTGTCTGAGATCTTAAACTATAATCCTACGTTTTTTACTATAAGAAATTAATTTTAATGTTAATGATTTAATCTTTAGTTCAATAAAAAAGGAAAAAACTACAATTTCATAAAAACTGTAAAGGTAGAAATTGAATAAAGGCGTCAACTATAGTAAAAAAGAGTAATTATATTTAAACTTAATACAGTTAATTTATAATTTACTATCAGTGGGATTTCTCTCATTCAAACTATTAAATGTAGGAAATATATACATCAATATATTTATATACAATGAAAAATAATGATTTATATCATAATTATTTGTGTTTTAATTAAGAAGCCTCTACCATCAGCAATATGAAAGGGCACGAAGAGATCGTTTAATGCTTTGATTTAGAAAAAATTTTAATTATATTCAAAGCTTTAACTCCAACCTCTAAGTTTGCTTTACAAAGAAAGAAGATTTGCCTTTGAATGGGTTATAAAACAATACAACATATTAAAATCCGTAGGATTCCAACCGTATTTTTACATCTCTCAGACCTTGTTTTGTCAGTCCTATGAGTATATTTCAAAACTAGAATATTCTACATTCTTACAAAACTTACGCATTTGATCAGTAGAATACTTTTCTTACAATGTTATAGCTATTATTATAGTCAAAATTACATAACTACACGAAGTTGTATGAATTTAACCGAGAAGAATGTATATACTACTGTAAGTGTTAAGTCTATATTACCTTTCTATTAAAATTTATCGTACAAACAGATCAACAAAAACATGGAACATATATAATATATACCTTACAACGAACACACGTGTCTGTTTGTACTGTATACTGTGCCTCGGCGAAATAAATACTAATTCTATGAATCCTGTTGTACTTCAATTGCACACCATCGATTTTGACAATACTCATGCCTTAGGCGACAAATTTTTTATACCAATTCATCATTAGAATGAATAATATGATAATGTAAATGACCCTTCCTTAGCTTTCCCTTAGTATCTAAAGCTAATTACATAAATAATAAAGAATAATAAATACTTAAATAGTAATGCATTTTGCGGTTTCTATGTTACCAATACAATCTATTTAATAATAGGTACATGTTTCCAATTATTTATTTTAGTTGCAGTGTTTTATTTAATAAGTTACCATAACCACATCAAATTGGCGATATATTCAAAGACTGAACAAACTATACACCCAATAAGGAATGTATTTAGGGAATACATTGAATTATTGAGATTTAACCTTGTTATTAGCTGTTGACAACAGTTTCCAATACCAAATTCCATCCATTAACCACTAAAATGAGTATTCGATACCAACGATAAGGCCCCAATCATCGTGCATACGTTTAATTAATTAATTAATTTTACTTATCACATCAATATCGATTCTAGAATTCCAAAATTTGATATCAGTCTCAAATTAATTTAATTATGCTACCGTGAACCTTTACTAATATTTTCATAAAATGTCAAATTTGCAGATTATGTCATAAAAACCAACACGTACATTAATTCAGAACTGATAGACGCAAAATCATGAAAAACCGGTTTTTGGAGGCAAGAAACTATACCATATTACTTCAAATTATGACAAAATACGTTTTTTTGTCGGTGACAGGTTAAGAATGTGATGGATGTTTTCAAAGCCAGATCTGCGATTTTGGACTTGCTCAGGAACAATGACGAAATAATGGTTATAGAAGTTACTTTCAACCGATGGTGATGATATCACTAACCATTGTTGGGGAAAATGCCATATTTATAATATAGTGTTGCAGGTATGTCAATTTCGGATGCAATTTTCAAAAAAAAAAAAAAATCCTGGGACTCAGAGAAAAGTTATAAACTAGATTAGAATTTCCATTTAACAGAAGTGTTTTTATTGATACACCACATTTTGGCGTTGATTACATTGTTCTGAAGGATGTAATCATGTATGGATAAGTGTTAACGCCAAAGTTAGCGATAATGTAGAATATAGGTCCCATACAGGTGTAGAAGAAAATTGTATAGAAACTTGAATATTTGCAAATATGAATATACTGTTTTAATGTACCATAGAGAAACCGCAATGTCTACTACTTACCTCAGAGAGGCTTTCGAAATTCATCATGTTATTTTAAAGTAATTGGAATATGGGATTAATAAAGGCTGTATTTTACAACCGCATTATGAACATCAATACCAACATAGCTAATTATGTCAGTTGTTTACTTAGCTTGTCACGAGCGAGCTGTTTGAAAAGTTTATAAGTTATAAATTCGTTTAGGAACACATATAATTAGACTGTTGATACATTAGGTGTGAAGGGAGGAAATTTCTTCCGTCCGGTCAGAGCGATCAGATAACATGATATTAAATTGGTTATTATATATTTTAATTTTTCTCACCACAAGAATCATTTTGTGTTTTGCGGTGTTAATCGCTTTTTAAACGAAGTAAAATCAAATATGATAAGCGCAAAAACACACGTTTATTGATCAATGCTTTACATCCTACTGGAAAGTTATATTTTTATTTATTTATATGAATAAGTCAACAGCATATAGCTTACTAATAGATTTACATAGTTGTAGTGCGAAGTTCACGTATGTTAAACAGCTATTATGTGCTTTCATTAAAATTGTAATTATTTGATGTTAGTGCACTTATAAAGCTGAACTGTGCGTGATATAATTTTTGCTTAAATTTTGAGATAACAAGAACAATAACTTCCAATTATATTTGTTAAAAAATTCATTTTTTTATTTTAATAGAAAATGTATATTTATATATATATATATATTTATATTTATATATTTATATATATTTATATATATATATATATATATATATATATATATATATATTCATAAATTTCAAATTTACCGAAACCGATTCTTGTACCTGTATTGAAACAATAACAAAGTTTAAGGTCATTACCCTAACAAACAGCTTTTGTATTTTTCATATTCCTGTTGTAAAGTAACGAAAACAACTACTTCATGGACTTGGAGTTTAAAACACAGCTGTTAATTGAATAGTATGAAAAACAAGACTTTATTCACACGGAAACCCTTACTTCCATGTGCCTACTCAGAGAATAAGGCTGTTTTATTTTTAGCACTTCAATGGCACTGAATAAAAGAAAACTTTGCTTCCGTACAACCTTAAAAAGTTTCCTATTGTGGAGTAATAGAACTCGTTTAAAGTGAGCAATTACTGTGATAGCATTCCTTCACTTTGTTTTTATTACAATCGTTTAAAAATGCTCAAACATTTATTAAATTGTATAATAGTATTTTAAAGCATCCTGAATATAATAGGAATTACACAATATATTAAGTGAAGTTCTGACTTTTATATAATATATATTAGTAGTATACTTTGGCCGTTCCTGGGACAACGCACCCGAGAACGGTTCTGGGACAAACCGTGTGAGACCGAATCTGGGACAGAATTTTTAGAGAGCGACTAAGAGTGTGAGTACGGGTGGTCAGAACCGCGCCGCGCGAATCACCACGCATGTCATCGCTGTCCCGCCACCGCGCAGACACCACGCGTTGTTACTGTAAGTATGCAAGCAATCGGCACGCGCCTCGTCATCACCGCGCCGCGCGACTGCTGAACCGTCACCCCCAAGCAATTGGCACGCGCCTCGTCATCACCGCGCCGCGCGACTGCTGAACCGTCACCACCACCGCGCCGTGTGAGACACCGCGTGTTGTTTCTATAAGTATACAAACAATCGGTACGCGCCTCGTCACTGTCCAGTCACCGCCGCGCCGCGCGAGACACCGCACCTTATAAATTACTAGTTTGGTATAATGTAAGTGTATTGTGGATAGTATCAGGAATTAATGAAGCAGAAAAGTCGGAAAGAAATCCTGCTTCGAGCATTAGAGGTTCATAAACCTGTGGTTAAGCGATTCCCTAAGAGAAAAATTGTAACTTTGGGTATTGATGATTTGTGGGCTGCAGACCTTGTTGTAATGATTAGGTTTTCAAAGGAAAATGATGGATTCAGATACATACTTAATGTAATTGATACGTTTTCAAAATATGCGTGGTCAGAACCATTAAAAACTAAAAGCTCACAAGAGGTCACTAAATCGTTTGGTAAAATATTAAGAAGAGCGAAATTGGTTGGTCACAAACCCCCGAACCTTCTTCACACGGATAAAGGACGAGAATTTGTTAATAAGGAATTTAGAGAGTTTTTACACAAAAATCAAATAAAGTTATACCATACTGAAAATGAGGAAAAAAGTGCCATTATAGAGCGTTTCCATAGAACTCTCAATGAAAAAATGAAAGTGCACTTTGAAATTCAAAACTCTTTTAGATGGGTGTCACATTTACAGAAGCTTCTACGTCAATATAACAGTAAATTTCATAGCACTATAAAGATGAGCCCATCAGAAGTGAATTCAAGCAATGAACAAACTTTAAGAAACATGTACGCAAACACTGGACGATGTCTAGTATTCAGACCCAGACTTTCGGTTGGAGACCGTGTAAGAATTACTATAAAGAAAAATTTATTTGGAAATAAATACCGCAGAAATTGGACAAGAGAAATTTTTCGGATTGTGGCTGTCAACAAAACTTGCCCTGTTACCTACAAAATCGCAGACCAGTCTGGTGAGGAAATAATAGGATCGTTTTATGAAAAAGAGTTACAAAAAACTATGTTCTAGTTTAGAGTCAAATCTATTAATAATGCTCTCATCCTTCCTTCCACTCATCCCACACACCCACCCTCTTCCTACTCCTCTTCCTATTCTCATCCATCCATACCTCATCCTTTTCCATCGTCAATCGCCCATACAATAAGAGAGTAGCCAGCTCTATAATAATGGTGTTTTCTCCTGCTAGCAAGCAAACAGCATTTCTCAATGCTACGGATGGTCTTAGAAGATCATCAGTCAAGAAATGTCCGAATTGTGGAGAAGAGGTTACTGCATCTAACCTATCCCGCCACCAAAAAACAAAGAAGTGCATCCATACCTCATCCTTTTCCATCGTCAATCGCCCATACAGTAAGAGAGTAGCCAGCTCTATAATAATGGCGTTTTCTCCTGCTAGCAAGCAAACAGCATTTCTCAATGCTACGGACGGTCTTCGAAGATCATCAGTCAAGAAATGTCCGAATTGTGGAGCTGAGGTTACTGCATCTAACCTATCCCGCCACCAAAAAACAAAGAAGTGTATGTCAGCGTCAAATCCACCAGCTTATGCTTCTTCCAACGGATGCAATGAAAAACCTCCTTCGATGAAACAACTATGTTCAAGGTGTGGTGCTGAAGTCAGGAACTCCTCCATGTCCCGCCATAAAAAAACAAAGAAATGCATGTCCACGTTAGACAGACAAACTCCGGATTTTGATATGTCTATGTTGGAAAACTACGCTGATGCTGTGAGTGACAATCAATTCCAGAACGTGATTGCTGATTTTGATATGTCTATGTTGCCAGAGTCCTATTCAAATCTCAGACCTGAAGAACAAGACGCGATTGCTGATTTTGATATGTCTATGTTGCCAGAGTCCTATTCAAATCTCAGACCTGAAGAACAAGACGCGATTGCTGATTTTGATTTGTCTATGTTAGACACTCCAGATTTCTATTCCAAAATTAGAGCTATAATTGGTCCATCTACAGCTGACGCTCCAAAGTTTGAACCACCAGTAAAAAGGATACACCCCGATTCATCGAAAATTATATCAATACTTGGTCCACCACCATTTGAAGTTAAGGATAAGTCAGACTATTCACTGCATATACCATATAGTCCTGTATACAATTCACCACTACATATCCCAGAGAGTCCAACATACAACGTGCTTAGTCCGACCGATGTACGTGCTCAAATAAAACCCCAGAAGAAACCATGTCCAAAATGTAGTAAGGAAATAACGGTTTCCAACATGGCTCGGTACCAAAAATCTCAGAAATGTGCCAACTACCAGCATGGTATGACATATAACGAACGTCTGAAAAAGATGGAAATCAAACCAGCTCCTAAAAGTAAAATGTGTTGGATTTGTGAAACACCAATAGAGTCATCCAACTGGAACCGTCACAAACAATCAAAACGCCATATCCGTTTGTCAGCACTTCAAGAAGGTCCTCGATACAGGAGTGAAATATTACCCATTACGAGACTGACACCAAGACTGCCGGCACCCACTCCAGACATCAACATGCTGGTAAAGAAATACCCAAAACGACCAAGGGAAGTCAAACAAGTACCGAAGGTCAATACAAACGATATAGCTCTTGAAGCGATGATCCGAAAACCGACTAGACCACAAAAGATTCCTACAGGTGTGAAAAAGATTATTAGTGAGACACCGACTAGTACAATTAATAGTGAGAATTCGATTAGCCCTACCATGGAAGAGAGACAGCTTCTGTCTGAAACAGAATCACCTTTAACACCTCATCTGGTTCCGGTACGTACTCCAGAGGAGTCACAGACAATACTTGATGAAATATCAGAAGTCCAGTCGGCATTCACGGGAAGATTGAAAACGTATGTGATTATGAACAAACGTGGGATCAAAGATCCAAAAATGTTTCTTGAGATATGCAAACCACTCGTTGTTGAAAAACTTCAGGAAGCTGTAAAAGAAAAAAATCTTAAGGTAAACATGGTTTATCATGCTGAATTCAAGAAAATAATAAACGATGTGGAGGTGACTCAAGTCATGAACTTTAAAACAAAAAATGAAATTCTTTACTCGACAACGTCTCTGTCTGACTATTATAACTCAGCAAAACTTAAGATGTTGGTTGAGATGGAGGAGTTTGAGGCAAACGGTTCTCAATGGTCACTAAAAAGTGTGAAATACTTGGAGATCAGAGTCAACCGATACGTTCCTTTTCACGGATCCAGCTATGTGGTTCTACCAAAACGGATTCAATCCAAAAAGGCTGTTATGAATGTAAAAAACGAAGATCAGAAATGTTTTATGTGGTCTATTCTGGCAGCTTTACATCCAGTTAAGGTTCATCCAGAAAGAATCAGCAATTACGAACCTTTCAAACGAGAGCTGCTTCATGCACTAGCAACTTGCGAATGCCCCATGAAACTTGATGATATAGCAAAGTTTGAAAGACGTAGTGGAATTTCTGTTAATGTCTATGCTTATGATGACAAGTTCGATATATTCCCGCTGAGAATAACTGATAACGAGATGGAAAAACATGTTAATCTACTGTTTATCAGAGAAAAAACAAACACTCACTACTGCTGGATCAAAGATATGTCCCGTTTGGTTAGTTCACAGATCTCACTAAATGGACATAAGATGTGGATATGCAATAGGTGTTTGCAACACTTTACGAGAGAGGATTTACTCATCAAGCATAGAGAAGACTGTAACACACACGATGTTGTGAAATTGGAACTACCAGAGCCAGGAACTGTAATTAGATTTAAAGATTTCAATTGCTCAATGAGAGTGCCCTTTGTGTATTACGCAGACTTTGAATGCTGTCTAGCACCTATTTCAACATGTCAACCGTGTAAAGTGGATTGTAATGGTAATCACCAGTCGTTCACTATTAAATATCAGAAACATAATGCCATTTCCTTCTGTATGTATGGGGTGTCAGAAGACGGCTTTTCCAAACCACCGATTAAATACTTTGGAGACGATGCTGCACATGTATTTGTAAAATCATTGATTGAGGAGTCGATAAGGATTAATGAACTTTACAAGAGTGAAGCAATAGTCCCCATGCAATTGATGACAAAAGAGCAACAGGAAATGTTTGAATCTACTACTACGTGTCATATATGTGGAAATTTTCTTGGTGATGATCGTGTTAGAGACCATAACCATTTGACGGGTTTGTTTAGAGGAGCAGCTCACAACAAGTGTAACATCAATTTAAAAAAACCTAGGTTCATTCCTGTTTTCATTCATAATTTAGCAGGTTACGATACTCACCTTTTCATTAAAGAGTTTGGTAAGTTCCAAAATCGCATATCATTGATACCCAACAACGAGGAGCGGTACATTTCCTTTACGGTCAGTGTGGAAGGTGGAATTGAACTACGATTCATCGATTCATTCAAGTTCATGTCACAAAGTCTCGATAGGTTGGCAAAGAATCTGACTAGATCTCAATTCAAACACATCTCAACATATTACAATGGTAAGGACCTCAATTTATTGCTACGAAAAGGAGTGTACCCTTACGACTACATGGACAGTATAGAAAAAATATAGTGAAACATCACTACCTAGTCAAGAAGAATTTTACAATAGACTGAATAAACAACACGTAACAAATGAAGATTACAAACATGCGTGCGATGTATGGACCGCCTTTAACATTCAGAACATGAAAGAATATACAATGCTATATAACGAAACCGATGTCTTGCTGCTTGCAGATGTTATGGAAAACTTCAGGGATGTATGTCTCAATACATACAAATTAGATCCTTCATGGTATTTCACAGCACCTGGGTTGGCTTGGAACGCAATGCTAAAAATTACAAAAGTCGAACTGTCCCTATTGACTGACATCGATATGGTACTCATGGTTGAAAAGGGTATTCGTGGTGGTATTTCACAGTGTTCTCATCGATATGCGAAGGCAAACAATCCCTACATGAAAGACTACGACAAATCGAAACCAAACAACTACCTCATGTACTTGGATGCAAACAACCTGTATGGGTGGGCAATGTCTGTAAAACTACCATATGCAAACTTTCAGTGGAGCAGTACAGACATCGATGTAATGAAAGTTAGTGACGATTCACCCACAGGCTACATATTAGAAGTTGATTTGGAATATCCTGAAGAACTACACGACGTACACTCTGATCTACCTCTCGCTCCAGAACGTAGAGTCCCACCAGGATCGAAAATGGCAAAGCTTCTGACAACTCTCTACAGCAAAGAAAAGTATGTCGTACACTACAAAAATTTAAAGCTTTATTTGAGTCTGGGTATGAAACTAAAACATGTTCATAGAGTTCTTAGTTTCAGTCAAAGCAATTGGTTGCAACCGTACATTAATCTGAATACCATGGAGCGTACAAAGGCGAAAAATGATTTTGAGAAAGACTTTTTCAAATTAATGAACAACTCAGTTTTTGGAAAAACTATGGAAAATATGAGAAATCGTGTGGACATTCGTTTGGGTACTAAGTCCAAATTAGTGGAAAGATGGGTTAGCAAACCGAACTTTAAGAGTCGAACCATCTTTACAGAAAACCTAGTTGCTGTACATTTTAGTAAGAAAAAACTTTTCTTAAATAAACCTATTTACGTAGGTATGAGTATTCTAGACATATCAAAGACACTGATGTATGATTTCCACTACAATGTAATGAAAGAGAAGTATGGATCTAATATAAAAATGGTGTACACCGATACCGATTCCCTGATATATGACATCAAAACGAAAAACTTCTATGAAGACATGAAACATTTAATTGGATTATTTGATACAAGTGACTACCCCAACCCCAACCAATATGGGCTTCCCCACGTAAACAAAAAAGTTCTGGGTAAAATGAAAGATGAACTTAATGGTCGAATCATGCGAGAGTTTGTAGGACTACGATCCAAGATGTATGCGAGCAATATAGAAGACAACCATTTCATAAAGAGGTCTAAGGGCGTGAAAAAAGCTGTAGTTGAAAATGAAATTACCTTTAGCAACTATAAAGACTGTTTGTTTAGTAACATCGAGCACTACAAAACGATGAATACAATTCGGAGTCAAGCACACAATCTCTACAGCGTAGAACACCATAAAGTGGTACTTTCATCAAAGGACGACAAGCGTTTCGTACTCGAAGACAATATCCGAACCCTAGCATGGGGTCATTATAGAATATGCGAAAACTGTTAAATTGTAAATGTATGTAAGAGAACATACTATGGAAATTCAAGTGTATTGCAAAGATAAATTCGAAGACCAATTTTTACCTAGACCGTTACGGTGTCTTATTGTAGGACCGTCTGGGAGTGGTAAAACGAACTTGTTATTGAATTTCATTTACAAAAAAGATGGAGTTCCGTTCAAAAATCTATACGTGTTCAGTCGTTCAATAGAACAACCTGCATATGTAGATCTGCGTGAACAATACAGTAGATTAGAAAAGAACCTTAGAAGACAAATAGCGTTTTTCTATTCGTCCTGTCAAGATCTCATTTCTATCGATGACTGCAAACCAAACTCACTTGTGGTATTTGATGACTGCCTCCTAGAAGAGCAAACTAAAATCAAAGACTATTTCATTAGAGGACGTCATAAAGGGATTTCTTGTGTCTACCTGAGTCAGAGCTATGGTCGAGTTGATATGCAGGTCATACGAAACAATGTTAATCTGTTGTGTCTGTTTACAATGAACAAGTACTATACAAAGAGAGTGTTCCAGGACTTTGTAGGTTCTGACATGACTTTCAACCAATTTGAGGCTCTCTGTTTTGAGTGCTGGAAAACACCTCATGGGTTCATATCTATTAATACTACAGCTAAACAACAAAAAAGGAAATATATGTGCAATTTAAAAAGGAAACTAAGTGTTGAATAATACTTCGTTGTAAAACGTACCAGTATAAACGTAATTTGACGTTCATAAACGTAATTTGACGTTCATAAACGTAATTTGACGTTCATAAACGTAATTTAACGTTCATAAACGTAATTTGACGTTTAAGTATAAACGTAATTTAACGTTCATAAACGTAATTTGACGTTTAAGTATAAACGTAATTTAACGTTCATAAACGTAATTTGACGTTTAAGTATAAACGTAATTTAACGTTCATAAACGTAATTTGACGTTTAAGTATAAACGTAATTTAACGTTCATAAACGTAATTTGACGTTTAAGTATAAACGTAATTTAACGTTCATAAACGTAATTTAACGTTCATAAACGTAATTTAACGTTCATAAACGTAATTTAACGTTCATAAACGTAATTTGACGTTTAAGTATAAACGTAATTTAACGTTCATAAACGTAATTTAACGTTCATAAACGTAATTTAACGTTCATAAACGTAATTTAACGTTCATAAACGTAATTTAACGTTCATAAACGTAATTTAACGTTTATAAACGTAATTTGACGTTTAAGTATAAACGTAATTTAACGTTCATAAACGTAATTTGACGTTCATAAACGTAATTTGACGTTTAAGTATAAACGTAATTTGACGTTCATAAACGTGACTTGAAAGATTTGAAGAATAACTCTGTGTCTATTACTATAAGTATACAACATGGAGAATAAACTAGATGCAAAAGAAGCAAGGCGACTTGAAAAAATTCAGAGTGTCTTGGCTGCAAAGTTCAAACGTGCTGAACAGGATGAATTAAACAACTTCTCAAGCAAAAATACTATATCATCAAATGCTAATGAGACGTCTGCCAATCGTAACATATCAATAACACATGATCGACCACTCACTGTTTCTAAAGCTAGAAAGTTGGATGAGTTAAACCGGAAATTACAAAGTGAGTTTGCTCAGACCCATTTTAAAGAGTTAGAAGATGTTCGTGAAAATGAGAAAAAGTACGAACCAATCACCAGAGCCATTAGGGAACAACAACATAGAGAATTGGAAACACAAAAGATAAGTAGTCAAAACCGTATGAAACAGTTGGTAAGATTTCAACCTCAAGCATCAGATCGTCGAACGTTTGAGGATGTAGATTACGATGATGAGCCAGAAGTCCAACCTCAAGAGCAATCGATGAAACAGTTGATGGATTCTAAAGTAGTAACACTTGGTTCTCTAGGAGCCCGATACCTTCCAAAATCCAACGACAAACAGTTTGGTATTTGGTACGATGAAAATCTACAGCAGCCGATGATCGGTTCCGAACCGATTACATTTGATTATGATGACATTATATTAGTCAGCTCTCAAAAGAAATACAAAGGGACTGAGGGTCTTTGGAGATTGTTGACGAAAAACAATATAGTAGAGAAGGATCTGTACACCGATGAAGACTGGAACTCTTACAAGGACATGTTGGTGAGGACAAACTCGCTTTTCCAAAGAAACAATCCCAAAAGTAATCGTCCTAAATCAAGTCAAGGACTAAAGTGGAAACATATGATAAAACCTATTTGGGATGAGTTGGTGAATGGAAAAGTGGCAACAATTGGTTCAGGGTTAAAGGTTTACAATGAAAGTCCGGTCGAATATAAGTACATAAAGAACTTCAAAGACCTCATTGACAGGTTACACTACATTCAAGCTCAGGAAGAAGCTGGGAACAACAACTTTCATAATGAAAAACTGTCTGTGGTTGATTTCCTTCACGATGAAATGGAAGACCTAATTGCTACACCTAAAGGGTTGAAGTACCTAGTCAGATGTTTGTCTGTTTTGCCTGAACATGTTATAGAAGGTAAAGGGCTTTTGAACGACATCATTAACAAGTTACCATTCGAGTTACATGCGCCCAAGAACTGGAATCTTGATACGTACAACTACTGTGGGCCCGGCACCCAGCTTGACAAGAGACTTGTTAGGGGAGATAAGGGAATTAATCCCCTCGATGAAGCTTGTAAGAAGCATGATACATGGTATAGGGATCATAAAAACACAGAAGACAGGTGGGAGGCGGACAAAATATTACAAAAGAAAGCTTGGGAGAGGGTTACCTCAGATGATGCTGACTTGAATGAGCGTATGGTCGGCCTAGCAACAACAGGAGGAATGTGGTTTAAACGTAAACTCGGTATGGGGTTAGGAACTTCAGGATGTATCTACCCATCAGATATATAAAGCAATGAAAGCAAATATTTTTTACCCTATATATAAGAGAGGATATAATAGAACAGTGATCAGTGGTAAAACCAGTGATGGAGAAACTGTATATTGAATTTTCGAGCGGTATAGCAAGAAGTGAGTATAGAACTGCAATGCCAGTTTCAGAGCTCAACTTCAACGCACCCAACAACAATACAACATTCAAACTGGATCATGGAGACGCATTTTATGATTCACGCATCATGTACCACATTCAAGGAAAGTATGTGCAAAAATCTGATGGATCTGATTATCAAACTAACTCTACTGTCAAACTGGTAGACAACTTCGCGGCATTCTTGTTTTCAAGAATAGAGCTGAGGAAACACAATACATTGATCGACACAGTAGAACTCCCCGGCATCACCAGCACTATAAAGGGGGTTGTTAGTTACAGTAACACTGAAAAACAAACACTCTCAAGTAGTGGTTTCTCATCATCGTTTACAGGAGGTGGGAAGTTTGAAGCACTCGGCACACTTGGGCATTTAGGATTAGGGTTCTTTGACCACCTACGTTACCCGATGTACAAGGGAGGTTTTGAAATCACATTTACTAGGAATGAAGATAATGATGCGTTGTTTCACTGGAAAGGGGCAGGGTCCACAGCAACGGATCCTGGTGATGGAAAAATTGTGATAGAGTCGTTTGTGTTACGAGTCCCCATAGTCGATTATACCAGCACTTCCAAAATCCAGTTAATTGATGGTTTGAAACATCTGAGTGACAAGGATGCTTTAGTCTACAACTTCTTTCAATGGCAATGCATCGACAAAAGAGGGGTGTTCGGTTCATCGTTCAGCTTCGATATTACAAGTGTTTACAGAAATGTGTACAATCCTAGATTTGTTATAATCGCACTTCAGACAAACAGAACAAACACCCAGGCAAAAGATCCTAGTAGATTTGACAGCTGCAACATCAAAAATGTGTCTGTGAAAATTAATGAAAAAAGGTACCCTCAGGAATTGCAGAATTTTGATATTACTAATGGTATATACAGGATCATGTACGATCAGTACCTAGGGTTCCGAAAAATAAACTTCGGAGACAATAACGTGTTAGTAAACCTGAAAGAATTTATTGATAACTCACCTTTGGTTGTAATTGACACACATCTACATCAACCAACAACAGACAGATCTCGAAGTGACATTCAGATTGAATTAGATTTTGTAAAAGCTATTGCATCTCCACAGGGGAGCAGCGGCACCACAGCATATGTTGTCGTTGTATCTGAGGCACATTTCTCATATGACATTACTCGAAACATAATCAAATTCCTGTAAAAACAAATAAAAAAACAAACAAACAAAAAACAAAAAAAAAACAAAAAAAGTAAAATAAAAAATGATTTATTTTTTTCATTAGTAGGGGCAATTATTGTTTTCATGTCAGTGTTTTGTATATAAGAAAGCGTATAGAATGGAAAGTTAGTATAGTTATACAGTTCGGCTATCCGAAGCCCAAAAACGTAAGCTTCGTATAGCGTACAAAAGACGGAAACCTACAGTAATCAGATTATCTAATGAACAGCTGTCTCACGGAAGTGATCGTATACTTCTTTCTGGAGAGCAACACAAAGCCGTTTCTAGAGCTGTTAAGAACAAAAAAGATTTACAATTGCTTCTAAGTTACAACCAACTCGTATCTAATAAACAAGGAGGGTTTTTGAAGGAAATTATGGAAATGGTGGATTCGTCAGTTCCTGGAGGTAAACGCTTCATCTCTCCATTAATAAGAAGAAAGTTGGCTCCTTTACTGAGAGAAAAATTTATACCTTGGTTAAAGAGTTTAGTCGATGAGGAGTTGGACACCATTATTGAAAAAGACCCTACGGGTAGAGGGTTGAAACGTCGTATTGGTCGGAAGCTTGATGCACTGTTGTCTGTGAATAAAAAAAAGAGATCTTCCCGCTGTCTCTTGGTGAAATAGAAAAATTAGCAGGTATATTAAACATTAATGAGTTTAGAGGTGTTTTCATGCGACAGTTACTTCCAGAAAAACCTACAAATATCGAACGTGGTATTGTAAATCTTGGTGACCTTTCATCTGGTGGTACTCACTGGACGTGTTATGTGAAACGTGGTGAAAAGAAATTGTATTTTGATTCATATGGCGATGTCAATCCTCCAATAGAAGTAGTCAGGTACTTGGGGCCAAAAGGGTTGGTTTATAACTCAGAGCGTATTCAGGGGTTTGATGATCCTCCTATCTGTGGACATTTGTGCCTGGAGGTTCTACGACGAGATTCAGCTGGTGAGGACTGGGAACATATTCTTCGTAATATAAGGAACAATAAAAATGCATGGAAACCGTGGTTTTATTTTCAACAGATTTGGAGAAGAAATTGAAATTGGATCAATACCAACTCAACCCAATTCAGACCCTTCTCCTAACGAGATAATTGAGCTTGCAAGTGATGTATCAAAAGTCTCACAAGATTTATCCGAAGTCAAGAAATTATTGGAATCACATTTGGTAAAATCGGAAAAAATAATAAATGCGATCGAGATTGTCCCCACTAGTACCGTAAATGGTGAAAAGATATGGGGCAGCTTCCTACTGAAAAACCACCAGAGAATTGGTCAAGTGAGCAAAGCAGTGGAACCATATGATGTGGTTGTCAAAGTTCAACTGAGTGAATTAGAAGGCAAGATATACATCATGCAGAAAAAATTCAACAACGAAATAAAAAAATATATGGAAAGAGGTTTTGAAGACTTCCATGATGGTAGTAACTTCATCTAAAACTTGTATAGAATTATAAGTATATAAAAAACTGCAACCATGCCATTACTCAAACTAACTGGAACTGAGTCTGTATTGACTCTCCATCTAGAACACCCCATCCACTTGGATCCAAACGCGGAGTATTATATAGCTCTTGTTGGATTTTACTCTGAGAACAACATATACAACTTGTTGCAACATGCAAAAGTCTATTTTTGGGACTTGGAAATACATTTCATTCCGAAACCGCTGATACTTCAATGCGGTTACTGGACCATTGAAAAACTTGAAAAGAGTTTCAGAGATTACATACAATCGTTGAATCTTAGTGTAAATTCTAACGATTTCAAGATCTTCAAAGATGGTGACAAAATATCAATTAATTCTCCAATTAAATTCTACTTGGATACAACCGTTAGTGATCTCTTAGGTTTTGAAAAATCGGATGCAACAAACTTACAAAAAGAATCAACTTACTTCAACTCAAATGAAAATGTAATTGCATCGAATCCACCGAATCTCAGAGCCGTTGATGTCATCGAGATACACTGCAATGTTGTCAACAACAGTCTTGTCAATCATGATGTTCACTCTCACAAACATTTGGAGACAGCAATCCTCTACTCCTTTTCCCCTAATGTACCACACGGCTACAAAATATCTCAATCACCTCAAGAAAAACACTACATACCTCTTCGGAGCGGTTTACGAAAGATTCAACAGATCACAATCACACTTGTAGACCAAAACAACCAACTGTTCCAGAACAACCATGTAAACAACATCGTCTATTTAGATCTGATCAGTACATCACAAACACATACATACTCACAATTGTGGTAAATAAAAACGCGTGGTGTCTGCGCGGTGGCGGGACAGCGATGACATGCGTGGTGATTCGCGCGGCGCGGTTCTGACCACCCGTACTCACACTCTTAGTCGCTCTCTAAAAATTCTGTCCCAGATTCGGTCTCGGGTGCGTTGTCCCAGAACCGGTCTCGGGTGCGTTGTCCCAGGAACGGCCAAAGTATACTACTTATATTTTTATTTATAAAAAGATAGAATACTAATGTCAGTTTTATACAATCCATTATTAATGCAAATGCTATGAGCTTAAAACATGTATGTAGGGTACTTTTGGAATGAATTACATGATAATAACTAGTTTTCAAATTAAAAAAAAAAAATGTAATAATAACACTCTTCATAAATTTCGGATAGTGAAACAAATTTTATTCAACTTCGAAATATTATTATAAATTATAGTTTATGAGTGACGTAAGTAAATATAAGTATGATTATACATAATTTCAATTAATCTTATGCTATAAGAAGAGAACTATTTATAAACTATAGTAAATCTTTATTAATTTGTTACAGGTTTGTTGGAGTTTGACCCGTTACAAAAGTTCCATTGGATATAGAAAGAAGTTATACAGGTTGTAAAATCAATTAAAATGTAGCTGTTTAAGTCGGAAAATTTTAATTAGGGGTTTATTACCGTATACTTATTATGTGTCTTAATTTATTGGATTATTACTTTCTTATAATTTACCAGCTTACACGGACTATCTTTTAAGCAGTTTACTACTCGTAGGTTACGTAAAAAAAAATTAAATATTTATTATCCTACAAAATATTTCTGTTTTACTAAAAAATATTTCAATATTTATAACAAAAATTAGAAGATTTTTATTGCTTATGAAATTGTTATACGTAAAATGTATAAGATACCACTTCGCAAGCAGGGTCTTTCTACAGCATAGATTAAAGCACTTTCAAACGGCGTCCCAAACATTCATAAAAGTTTTCTTGGCAGATGTTCCTATCTTTTGATACAATTTTTAATTATTCAATTTCTATCGTTAAGAATAATTCTTTTTCTTCTTATAAGACGGAATGACAGATATAGTCAGAGCGTAGGTAAGACTATTTGTTTTATTTTCGTTATTTCGGTACTCCATAGAAAAATTGACGAGTAAGATTCACAAATAACAATTTAAATTTTAACATACATTATGGTATTCAGTTTAGTATGCAATTCAAAAAATATAACGTTTAAAATACATAAGTTTCAGTATAAAATAATATTTAAAATTTAAACTTCCTACTTTCAACTTTCACTTTCTAAATGTAATGCCAAATATTTTTTTTATATTTGCATTGAAACATTCATACCGTTTAACAAGCTTCAATTATTAAAAAAAAACAAATAAAACGTATCTATTATGTATTTATACTAGAAGATACCCAAGATTCCACACACAGTTTAAAAAAATCAATGTATGTCACTTTAATGGTGAATGCACTTACAATATTATAATAAAATTGAGCTCTATGCTATTTAAAAAAGGATATTAGACGTATATAAGATACACACTGTATTGTTCCATGTGTTCATGGATAAGAGGATCAGAGGTTAAGTGAAATTGCTACAGACTCTTACATTAGGCTTTGCCATGTGTGAGCATGTACGTATCAAACATTATATACTTAACATTTTATAAAATTAAAATGTATACATACAAATGTTTTACCCTCTTTGTTACAATTCATATAAATGTTTCAATAAATGTGTAAATTATTCAATTTAATTGTAAACTAATTATTATTCTCCCGAATTCCAAAATTTTCCTCTTAGATTTCTGAACGTTTCTCTTTATAAAGAACGAATTTGGACTTAAATGAATATTTCACCTTGAAAATTAGTGAAATTGTGCAGCGTTTTTGAAATTAGCGCTTAAAAAACCCATTTACTATTTTATTATTTATTTTTGTTATACTCAAAACCTATGTATACTCGTACCTGACATTTCAAACCATAAAAATGTAATAAAATCAATTGAAGCTATACGTTCAAATACTATAATAAAAGTTACAAAGAGCTAGGCGCTCTGATAATGTTTAATGTCGTATGCTAAAAAATATATTATCATTAAAATTGCTTGACATCCTTACTTTAAAATTAGTTTATTACTTATGGTTATTCTATGATAAATAATTTAAAGTAACAATAAAAAAAAACTATTTACAACATATATAGATTATATTTACATTCATTTATGTCAAGTGCTCAGTTTAGTTTACATGGTCTTATAGAGATGGAAAAACCTGTCTAGTTTGAAATACTAGTCTATTTAGTTTGACCAATGTTATTGCTTACTGTAAGTCTTTTCTTTGATTATACATTTAATGCAATAACACCTATGATAAAAACTCTGGTTTGTTTATTAGTCAATTTAATGTTCATAATTTGCTTAATGTCTAAACCCAATTTGAATGTATCATCCTTCTCTTAATATTAAAAGACTGTGAATAAATACACACTTATCACGTTTCTAGGAACATAAAACATAAAGTAAAAAAAAGTTTTTCTACTAAACTGTAAATCGTATTTTGAATAAGTTATTACATATAGCAAACAAAGAACTGAACAACGACAAAACGATCTTAGATTACAGTTATTCTACGAAGTCTTTGTTTTCATATAATTAATTATCTACGTGAGTTTATTAATGTTAAGGACACGGTATCATAATTAGTAAATGAGGGTAGCTTCCTAGTGACAATATTATAAGGAAGTAAGGACCTATAACAGCTCGGGTTATGTAATGTATGTTACCTCTATAGTAAGGTTCAGCTTTCAGACTAGATTCATCTCAATGTTTTGATATATTTTTTTGTCTAAATTACAGTCAATTATCAAATATGTTTGAATCGTTCAACAATTTTTAAGAGTTGTTATCTACATAAATTTATACTTCCAAACAAAATATAATAAATATGATATAACTTGATATTGCAGTAAAGGCTGGATCAAAAGCCTAACTATGGCTTTGGTATAACACCTAGCATTTCAAGTTTCTTGTGTATTTCAACATTAGTGTTCTATTTCAGAAATAATAAAATAATTTGTATTATAATTTTAATAGTTCACATTTCACATGCTATTGAATTAGGTTGAGTATATCTTAAGATATATGAATTCAATTAATGGAGTTTTTTTAGCTGTTTAAATTTCACAAATTATTCCAAATTGAATTGTAATGAATATGTCAAGTACAATAATTCAAAAAATACAAATTGTTCTTTTTTATTTCTGCGTAATTTTAAGGAACAAATAATATAATATCTTGGATTTTTTACACGCTCTTATTTTTTGTGTATTTATTTCATTACCCACAGGTATAGGACAACATTCGGTTACTATTATTAATTGTGAATAGTATAATTGAAGTACCAGTAAGTCTGAGCTCTAGCAAGGTGTGCTCGACTATCATTTCAGATAATTACGGAACAAACTGATGAAGGCAGCGCGGCGGTAGAGCGACGTTACAGTGCGGCCGTGGTGGCGAGGCATAGCCTAGAGGTCATACGTCAAGACTAGGAAATTCTGAAGTTTCTGCGATTATAGCGCTCCTCAGACTCTGTTAGTAGAAGCTTGCTATTTAGCAACTGCTATAAACGTAAATCAGTTTTACTTTTAACCGTTCACCTGAATGGAAGCGACCCGTACGAGATAAACAACAACACTAATATGGTACAATGTTAATTACCAACATTCACTTGAGTAACACCAGTTTTGAGTGCATTATTTACAGATATTAATATGTGATTAATTTTACCTCGAAAATTTCATTAAAATATAAGGGAATGTTTAATGACATTTGCATATTGACAAAATATGAATAGAATTATAAAATCGGTATGTATAATTAATGTTATGCTTTAAATTAAACGTGGTAATCTAATTTTTTATAAATTTCAAGTTTTAATATAATTAAAAGCTTTTAGCATTACTAAGAAAAAATATATAAATAGTATTTATAACATGTTTAAAAATGTAACCATTTTATTTTTTATGTTTATCGTTTTTGTCAAAAATAAGACAATCGCATTCCAAAATTTCTTTTTTTTCCGTTAAAAAAATAGACATTAATTCAACATGAAATATTCGGCATTTCTCTTAGAAAGAAAATGAATTTCTTAAGGATAACCTAATCTAAAAGAATAAAGCAAACTTAAATTTCATTTTATCGTTAAATTTATAGGAATAAAAACCAAGTCAGCTCATTTTATGTGAATATAAAAATTTAAATTAACATTAAAATTCCTTAACTCAATTCCTTACTGCATTATAATGAATATACTGCAGTAATAAAAATAAATGATAATAAGGTTATGAGGCTTTGGTAACTGTTACACAATAAAAATTCAAATATATTTAGAGTCAAAGTAATCATTTTAGTGGAACGAAACAAATTACAACTTTTATGGCCTTAATTTACTGCTTTGGCCCCTTTAATAAGAGATCTATATAGCTATACGTAGCTTTTGCTATAATTTGGATAAATTTGCGATCCAACCACAGTGTTAAGTTTAGTTATACGCCTTTAATCGAAGTAAAACTAGAAAATTCCTTATCCATATTTCATAGATTTCTCACATTGTTCTGATCTATCATGTTGGGTTTCCTGACAAGACCACTCAAGCTTACCACCATATCAAAGATGTATAGCATCTGTAACTCAAATAATTTTCTGAATGCGTGAATTAGGTTTTTTTGCATTTTCTCAGTTTATACTGCATTTTTGACCTATTCACTTTTGTTCTTACATCGCTCAAAATTAAATTGTAACTTGTTGCTTGGACCCAATAGACAGGACATAAACGTTAATCTTTGCTTAAGGTGGTGCAAATTCGTTTTCAATGAAAAATATTTATAAATAATATTCGATGTAATAAAAAATAATGCTTTGCTTGTTTTGTTGATTTATAATAATAATTATCTACAATTAAAACTAACTAGTGACTTGAATTATAAAAATGGTACTGCTGAAATTTTGTATTCGAGAAGCAATTATATGAATGTTTAAACACGTTCTTTTCTTACTTTTAATGAGTTATGTTTTTAATTTCTAAATTACCTCACAATGTAGAATAATTTACTCACTATTCATTTTATCCAATGAAATTCCAGATTACATTTAGTTAACATAAAAAAGGTAAAATTAATAATCACATCGTTTATTTTTTCAAAAATAGGAAAGTCATGTGAATTATACATAGCTTTAACCTACCACCATAACTAATTATTTATAAAATTTGTGATACTTTTATATACAATATTAGAAGAATATGTCAGATAAAAGATATGTAATTCGACGTTTTAACTACAATCTTAATGTTATTTGAAATAATTCTATGAAACACATTATATATATATATATATATATATATATATTATATATATAATATACATATAGTCACAGAATTTTTTTACCAATCTGGAACAATTTGATTGGTATAGAATCTACCAATAATTTGTAATTCACTGAAAAAGTTTTGCATATAAATAATATTTATGTAATAAAACCACCAATCAAACAAATTTTCTAAAAGTATAAAATTGTTAAATCAGTAGTTAAAAATATATAGTTTTCATAAAAGGAGTGTTTTTATCAGTCTCTTAAAAGCTCTTTCTGTTGTCTGTAATGATCATTGACAGAGGGACCCGACTCTGACAATGGCCTCTATTGGTGTCCCCCCTCGTCGTTCCCAGCACAGAATGGCTGGCAGTAATGTATATTGTGTGTTGTGATGGCTGAAAGAATTGTAGAACAAACCCTACTCACGGATTGCTATTAACTGCAGTGACGATTTCGTTTAATCAGGTAACAGCAAAACGCTGTTTTGGTAACACTTAAAAAATGTTCAAGGAACCATGAACAACTTTCAGTTTAAGTAGAAATTTTAGTATGATGTGATCTAATACCTGCAAAAAACAAACAACTATTTGATATTGATATTAAACTTGCAAAAATTCATTTAATTGACAGTACAAAGTTTCCTTTATTAATTATGTATTTCTTAATGTATAGTAATTAAATATTATATACGTGAGTATATGAAAAAATTAGTTACTTCCAAGATAGTTAAACATACGTTGCATTTAAGCTATTCGTAGATGTAACGAATTTAGATTTATATTTACCATATTTTTTGCCAAAATTCGATTAATGTTTAATATATATTTTAGTGGGTTCTAAATCAATACAATAATTATTAAATAATTGAATTATGTTTCTATAATTAAACAGTAATATCATTGATAACAGTAATAGCATTGATAATGCCATAGAGCCTATCAATTTTGTATTATTCTATTGAAAGTAAATATTAAAAAAAAAATTTTTGTTATCTTTTCAGTCTCAGTAAAATAATAAAACATAGGGACTTTTTTATATAAGATTTTTTTTAACACTATACGAAGTTGAAAATTATACGATATATATATATATAGATATATATATGTATATATCGTATAGTTTATATGTATATCATAAAGTTATGTTTCCTTCACAATCTATATACAAATATATAAAATAATATGTATCATATAAATTTACGTTCAACTATGGAATGATTGTGAAGGAAACATAACTTTTACGGAAATTTATGATTGTTTAGTGATAAAAAGATTAGTAACACTGACCAATCTCATTATAGCAAACATTAATAGTTCTTTTAAAGCACAGAATTAGTTTATTCTGGTAGAAAATGATGTGATGTTTTGGTAGTAAAATAAAAAAACATATAAACATTACTACTACTACTACTAGTAATCAATTATTCTTCAGGAGAAATTCCTCTATCGGTTTGAAGGAAGTCCAGAAAATATTTACCCCCTCCGTTTTTACACGTTTATATTCAATACCGAAAAATCTGTAACTTTACTAAAAAAATTGTTTACACTATAATGTAAATATCTTTGCATTTAAGTAATGATAAGTAGTTCTAATCAATGTGAACACACAGAGGTGGTGTCTGTCCGACTGAACCAGTGAACCCTGATGTTTGGCGGAACTCCAGAATCGATACTCAGGCTTGTTTCAGTTGAATGACAGAAACTGCCAGAGTTGTTACGTTTCATTTCCTTGATTGCCTCTGAAAATTTATTTTTACCTAGAAATTACAATTTCACATTTAGGTATAATTATTATAATGAAAAGAAATTAAAATTATGTTTTATGTGTAGTTAAATAATGAAAGATTATTTATACAACTATTTATATAACTCTTATAAAATAATTTTAATAGACTCGAGTGATACGCAAACTCTGCAATTTAATTTTCTTCATTATTATATTATGCAGAAGTTTCAATGGTAGTGACGATATTAATTGTCTTCCTATTAGTATACATTTGAGATGGTATATATCACTATTATTATAAATGAACAACTTCCGAAATAAAATATGATATTTATTTTTATTACAATAGCTGTGAACTTTCAGAAAATAATTTTAATTTACGTTTAGATTTACGTGTAATAAAGTTATATAAAAATAGCTGACATTTTAATTCAGCTTACCCACAAGTCGTCATCTGTTTTTACCGCGTGGCAGCCTACATGTAGTTTTGCGGACGAACAAGTTTTTTGTTTTTCTTGAATCTTGTTTATTTATTTCTTTATTTCTATATGATATATTATATCTGTATGAGAAAGCCCTCCATAACGTTCCATAGTACAAAGCTCCGAGGATGAAGGAATAACAATCATTGAAACATGTCCTCTTAACATATACCAGTGTTATCGTAGACTATACAAAAAATATTGAACATAGGTTGTGTTTGTATATGCTGTACTTCTATCTTCTAATAGTTTTATTTTAGTTGTTGATAAATAACAAACACCACATTACGTTTTACTTCTTTTTACAGTTTACCAATCTCAATTGTGTTTTAAACGTGTTTTTAATTTTTTTTTTATATTTAAATTGGGAATATACTGAATCTGTATTACATATTGTACGAGGATCCGTTATTACTTTTCACCAGAAATCTTTACCTAGAAGTGTTAAATGTACCAATTAATAAAACAGTCTTCAAAGTCAACATATTTTTCCAACTAAATTTAAATGTTGCAAGAATAATAAAAACATGTGATAAGGCTGGACAAACTGGAGGAGAGCGATTTAGTTTAGCCTAGTTCTTTAAATTTTATGTAGGTTAGTATGCAGTTCCCTTAGTATAAAGATATCTTCGGTGTATACTCCTTACTGTCCTCAGTAGTTTTGAAAATTACATTTTTCTAAATTTTTTCAGCTTTTAAATCATTGATGGCGTCATAAATCGTCAATTATAATACACCATGAGAATTAAGACCGATTGAAAGAGAAAATCGGCCAATCTTCAAAGTAACTATGATTTTCAACGGGTTCAGTTTCGGAACCAGGAACGAATGAGGAAATAACATTGCTTAAATTTTGAGTAAAAATAAGAATAAGGAATGATAATTGAAGATTTAATAATGCCATTTCTAATAACTAAATACAACTTTATTCAGTGCAGTGTGTGCTAACCAGCTTTATTTGATCACAACATGGGAGGTTTTTAACAATCAGGTATATTTCTACCAAAAACCTTAAATAGGTTACTACATTCATTAGATAATTAAGTAATATTTACATCATACCACTTAAATTCACTTATGATCTCCACCCATATGGTGTCCTAGCAACTACATCAGGTTGACATAGGATAATGAATGTTTAACCCTACGTTAGAATGTTATATATTTTTGTGAAATATTCAATTACGGTTACGAAATTTCCGTGGATAAAAGTTAGTTACTGTAGACTTATTTTTAAAAGTACATAACGCATTGAGAAAATTGAAGGAAAGAAGAATTGAAAAAATGTATTGTAAGTATTAACAATAAAATTATTATCAATTGGAATAAACCTACATGTATAAACTATCTAATTAAGGAAGTATAAAATCAAGACAATACCCAATAAAGTTGCATAACGATGTCAACTAAAAGGACTCACTTTCCCTTTACCAGTTTTGACGTAAAGTAGACGCAAAGGTATTCAGAAAGCAAAAGCGTCCGTATGAAAACTCACTAAAAGCATGATGTCCCCCGGCCTCCACACACTCGCTACTGATATGGGACCCACTCTCTTTTGTGATACGTATGAGCTTTGTCCCGAGTTGCCTCTCTCTGCTATTCTTTGAATATGAAAAGAGGTCGGAAAACATTTAAATTTACAATAGAATCTTGTTTTACAAAAGTAACCGAGCTGTAATGATTCTCAGTAAAATGAAGCTACTGACAGAAAAGTAAATTAAAAACATCTGATTTTGAAATTTTTGAAATCACCTGCTCTGTACAAATATTTTAGGCTTCATGTGTAAACAAAGAGGATTTCCAACTAGATAACAATATTTTACTTATGTAGGTACTGTTAGCTATGTATTGCTGCAATACAAAGGTTGTCATTCACTTAATCATTTACCGATATATGAGTTTATATATCTTTGTGCTATGAAGTAAAAGCTGTTCAGATTTATATGTGTGTATCAAGATAATTTTGAATTTACGTAATTTTTAACTAAAAATTATTAATAATTGGGTTACCATAATATGGAAAGTGTTTCTAAATACGTTATTAACCAGAAATGGTTAGTAATATTAGTTGCGTATTCTGGGGTTAGACTTTCTAGTGTTTATCGGGCATATAATGTAGTATATACTAAAATATAACTCAAAATTCCTCATATCCTTTTCCTTTATGATAATTTTCAAGAACGGAAATTCAATAAATAGTAAAAGAATTATTTTTCTAATTGATGTTAAAATAAGTTTACTTAAAATGGGCAGCAACTTTGGAATGAAAACTCCCATTAAGAACGCAAATTTGTTTCCTTTTGCCGTGATTACAGCTAAACATTCTCAATGTAACTCGTAAAGAAAGACTATCCAGGATATTTGGTGAATAAGGCGAGTCGATAGGCTTGTCGCAAAGCTCAAGATGATATGTAAAAATATATGTATTATTCAGATGAATTGATAAAGAAGCACTTCCTGCTATCAGACCCTACTCAGTCAGTATAAGTCAGGGCGTGAAAGGACACCTTTCTGTAGTTATAGTTCTTGGGATTACACGCTCAGTAACTAATAATATTATTCCCATTGCCGACTCATACCAGGTTTAAAACGTTGTTTACATAACAAACATTTTTGAATTATTTCAGCCTCATCGTAAAAACCCATCTTCAGTCAATAGACGTTAAATCGAACTGGAATCTGACAACAGGAAATAAGTATGTTAAAATATTTCATCAATTGAATTCATCGATTAATGTTTCAGTGTGGTGTGAACCGGAAACTTTGGTTATCTTATAAAAGTTTTCGTCCAATTAAATGCCCTCAAAGGCGTGAGGCGCGAGAATACTCTAGTGTAGTTTTAAACAATAGAAAAGTCTACAAAAGAAATTATTACAAGTTACGTGCACTAATATTGTACAAGAGGGAGTGATACTGTATACAATTATATAAAGAGAAAATATTATTGCTTATTATAACAAATAATATAATAAAAATTTTATTTATTAATACATGAAATAAAAAACCAGAGATACAAATTATTATAACAGATAAATGTCCATAAATTAAAATCTACTGTTACTAAAAGCGCTGTCATAGAGTTACTGAAAATTTCCAAGTTTTTAAATGAAATACATGAGCCAAGGGCAGCTGAATGTTTCACGCACGTCGTTAGTCTTTAGACGCACACAATGATTCATTGTTGGAGAAATAATGAACTTTTTTGATGGTCGGACAGTGCTCTGGAAATTTTTTCCTTACTTATTACGTTGGAAATTGAACTATTCTACCTGTATGAGTAATTCGTGAGTGTATGTGATTTGTTATCGTTTACAGGGTCTTAAAAATAATGTTCCCGTTTTATCACTATAAAACACTTTGTATTAACTGCTAAAGGTTTGTCATGTTATTGAGCAGTAACGGCATTAAATAAATGAAAAGTGTTATCTCAAAGTGACGAAAATTGGTGGAGTTAAAGAACACAAATAATAGTGCAAATATGTATACACATAAAATACGGAAAGAGAAAATATACAGATACGATTATATTTTGTAATACAGCTGTCCTCTCCCTTATATGTTGTCTGTGAGAGGAAATACAAACAACTTCTTCTGTTCAGACACCTATTACTTTTACAAATATGAATCAAAATTCATTATAAATATATGTCAGAGGTGATTAGTCAAGATTCACCAAGATAAACACGCAGTGCATTTCTGCAGTAAGCAATTGTTATGTAAATTATCGCTATGAATTGCTTGAACAATCAGAAAACATGTTATTCGAAACATTTTGCAAATATTTTCTCTTCGAAGGAACGTCGGACGCTGCACTTTGGCATTTCGCCTGAACCGAGCTTGTTCTTTGTAATTAAATATTTACCGACAAAATTCGGAGTATTTGCATTGAAGCATGAATATTTCTGAATACATATTGGATACTTAAACACGTATAATAAAACTGTTGGAATATAGTTTATGCTTGGTATTTGGACTTGCAGCTCTTATATTAAAATAGATATACCCTTACAAAAATGTTCTATAGTTAGGTCAACTATAACACACACAAAAATGTTTTTCTCGAAAAATCTTTATCACAAAACTGCTGAACTTTTAAACAATCTTAATCACATGAGTATGCTGAAATTTGAAACACTCTTAATCACATGAATATAAACGATCTATTTTTGAAAGTAAGCTATCGGAAACTAGGAATGGGCCTTTTTGATGTGTTTGTATGATCCAGTTCAATTTATTAATTATTCTGGACTCAAAAACCTTTACATATATTGTTGTTGTTTCCAAAACCTATTATTTACAAGATAAAACAACGATCTTAACAATTGAGTTAGAACGACAATGTAAAGAATGCTATTTGTTGTTTGTTTATGTAAATTAAATGCTCACACAACAAAATTATAAAATAAAGACCTTTATGTTTCAATAAAAGCTCTTATTGAATTAGCTACACTCTTTAACTAATAAAAAGGTAATAACTTAACTTCAGATCGGTTTACGCTTAATTTGTAAAATATTATATATGCATGCATGTCCCAAAAGTTTACTTCATGATCATTGACTATAAATAAAGTTCTTTTATTTTAAAGTTCTTACATTTTTACGATATTATAAGATAATTATATTATAATATCGCGAAAATGTAAAATTAGGAACCTTACGAATTTATTCTTACGGAATAAAGGGAATGTATTAAAAACACCGGAAAATACGTAACAAACTACTATTCCTTCCGATCATAAGTGCACTTTTCAGTTGGTTAATTATATGTCTTTATTAATTAGAATGTTACCTTGTTATGTGTGAGTTTTGAAACTATCCAAACAGTTTTTGAAACTTTTTAGGTTGTTAAATTTAACAGTACAGCAATATGCACTTTCATTTTTCGAGCAGCTTAGAGCCAAATTGTTACATTTTAATGGAAATAATACTAATGTGATTTTTAAAATTATCGTATTATTTACAAGAGAGTGCTCACACTTCCCATGATATATAAACGTCCTATTTTCTCAGCTTTAGGATGTTTGGGAACACATAGTGCATGGTGAATGAATGTTTGATATATATAACACATACATTGGCACAGGTTAGCAGTCTACAATACTAACGAATATATACCGAGTAGTAGCCCTGCCAGTCAGGTAAACTATTGGTAATAAATATACAACTGTACAGTGCGTTGATAACCACTGATAAGCAATATTTATGTCCCTACTGTCGCTTGTATGCAGTGCCGATGGTTGAATATGTTCGGCAAACAGCTGCATTAAAATCTGGGCATTAAAACTTTAACGCAGTAACGGATAGGTAGTATCGATAAGGTTTTTAGTTCTTTCACGGTGGATACTAAATTTCTCATTAATAGTCGTGTTACTGATATGTGTTTAATTTCTAACATAATACTGCGAACACCTCGCCCACTGTAAAGGATTTCTGTAATGGGTCTTGTAAAGGATAAGTAGCGTACAGTTTTTTTTGTTGATTTTGACAAAGGAACAAAAAAGTATTCCCAAGAACACTTGCTGGCACTCAACTGTTTCGTGCAATTATGTCTTTTTTAACTATTTTATTTGTGTGTGTGTGTGTGTGTGTGTGTGTGTGTGGCTATTCTTTTGCTTTCTGAAAACTGGAAGGAATGTTCAAACACATTCTATTTTGAGTATAAGTGTGGTGCTATATGGTTACTAATGCTTTTTTCGAACAATTTAAGTCGTATTATTAGGAAAGTGTATTTTTTACATTTCATGGATATAATTCACTAAGACACACATGTCCTGGACTCACATGAAAGGCTGAACAAAGAACAACAGCATTAGTCTGTAGTTTAAAAATAAATCATTCAATTAACTTAATCTATAAAATAGAACACTGTGTTCACCAATAGCTAGTATAGACAGTCCATACAGCTACATTCATGATTATATATAAATTCATATATTGATTTTTAATGTTTCTAGTGACATTTCAGTTCATTAAAAATTAAAGCTTCTAGTAAAATGTCCTTATTTTATGAGTAGAACCATTTTAACACGATATGGATGCCCTATAATTTATAATTATAATTGAGACGCTAATCATCATTTATTCCTATCAAATTTTTCTATTTACTACATATTCCTTTATACCATGGAGGGAGTAGTTTTAACTAAAGCGTTTCAAGTTTATTGATACATCAGATCCAATGCGTTTCTTTTATCAGTTTTCTAGTTCTTTATGTTTGTAGAAATATTACATGGTTACAAGCAACACCCTGTATTAGGACATATTGCAAATGCAATCGATATCCACACTAGTTATTTAAAAAAACATATATTTAGATTTATGATTATATTGGGTATATATTATGTTTTTATTTCACATACTATTCTGGAAAAATCGGTTTTTTATGAAATAGGATTAACGAGGGTATTATGTAAAATCCGTAAACAAGATGCCGGCAACCCTATGCTGGCAAAGGCCCAAAGTCTTTCCATTGGCAAGCTACTCAATACTTTCAATATTATATGCTTTAGAATCTGTGTTCGTAATACTACTTTCAAGCATCTGGTATTCGTTACTGTAGCAGGTTTCTCTTTTATTTTTAACCAAGATAACTGCGGTATCAAAAAGCTTTCTTCTTCTTCAGTTAGTTACTTCTGAGCTAGTTATCTATTTTCATTGCCATTAATTAATATACCTCATTAGTGGTAGTTTATAATTAAAAAAAACAGTTTGCTATTATTTGTGTTTCAATTTACATTTTGCTCTTTATACTAGGTGTCTTAAAGATCCAGTCCCCCATTAACTTTTATACAAATAGAGATGAAGTGTTACACTCTAGAGCTTTTTATAGGGCCAACTGAGGAATTTTTTTATTTATGAAAGTTTTATTTTCCCCCTCCCCCTACAGGGGTTAATTGTGGGGTAAGTAATTTGTTTAAATATGAATCTCTAGCGAGTATTACTTTGTTAAAAAAGTATAATACAAGACTAAGAATGACACAAAACTGTATCTAATGTTTCTTTATAAAAATGGTGTAGCTTCAATATTATATTTTTTTCATTAATCCCTCACAATTTAATTTACATTTACAGTTATCGGCAGTAAATCATTCACTTACTGGTTCTTTTTAGAACTTATGACATCTTGGTTACCAGTTAGTATTTAAGACACATTCAGTCCAGCTACAATGTCTCTTGGTAACCAATAAGAAATAAGATGGCAAAAGCAAACATCGTTTTTTATAGGGATTTCTACTGGACATCGGTCAGCCAAAGCTAAAACTCATAACTGCTATGCAATTAATACTTGTTAATATTTAATGGTTTATCTAATAACATGTTTTACGATTTTGTGTTACAAAATAGACAGATTGGTAAAACCTACCTAAATCTAATAGTAAGAACATTGTGGTGGGTCGTATAGAGCAGTTAAAATACGACACTCTACACCCACCTGCACTGTCGCATCTTCAGTTAGATCAAAATTCGCAGTACACAATTGCTAGTGAATGAATTATCCATTTTTACTCTTGTTTCACGGTATTAAAAAAGTTTGTGGAACTTTTTCAGTCTTATATTTACACTCAACGTTTTCCTTTCTTGAAACTGTAGTTCCTGTAGAATGTTTGTGCTTGTACCGCCATATAGCTTTCACCCTCCTGAATCATGTGATAAATTGTCTTGAAAATTAGATAAATGTACAATTAGATAAAGAAGGTCTGAAGCATTTTATAAAACAGACCACTACTACAGCTGTCCAACGAGCGTTCAATACAAAGGCTTCAATATAAATCGATGCTCGTTCTCCCGATTTGGATTAATAAAAAATAATCCACATTAAGGCATATGTGTAAACATAAATTTGAATTTTAAAAAATTGATATTTGGTACCGTAAGGGTAGAGATGGTATTTGGCTAAAAAAATTTAAATAAATCTTTCCGTATGATCACGGTTCTGTGAGACAGTAATTTGACATGAAATAGATTATATAAACCTTGCAGAGCAGCAGTTCTGCATAAGATCGTAAAAACTCTAAATCTTCATTTTCCAAACATAAAAAGTCAGTATTGAGTGTATCAGTTCATCTTAAAATACTAACCTCTAACAAATTTTAACTTAACTCTATACATTATACGCTATATTTCTGAAAACATCATTTTTCATAATATATGCATATTTCAAATACATAACTTGCAGATAAGTGGTGACTACGTCAGTTATCACAAAGGTAAGGTCTGTATGAACGAACACGTAGGTTAACAATAGACAACACCCTGAAAGGCACATACATGTTACCATTACAGTGACCTAGTGAGCTGATGAGCTGGCAATTCCACTGCAGTCTGCCCTACAAACCCTTTCTGCATCCGCCCAACTATCGCTCCATCTTCCTATTATACACTTGTAGAGATATTTGTGTTTCCTTGTTATTCTTTAGCTTTATAAGAACAAGAACTCCTACATGAGTCTAAACCCACTTCTTCCTTGAACAAATTATGAGTTCGACTTATAATTATGATGAGAATCATCACGTTAATCATTATATTTTTAAAATATTGATGTATGACATTATAATTATTCATTAAATTATTCTTAGTTTGAAATGAAATTGTAAAAACTCTTTTAAAAAATATGAGGGTGTAATCATTTGTTTAAAATAAGTCATAGTATTATAATACTACGAGGAAAAATTTGTTGTGTTACTTTGTAACTTAAATTAGGTATAATAACCGTAGGGTATTATTTTATCATTTAATTTTTAAGTAAAGAATATTAATAAGAAATATACATCTTTTATAATCATATTTCTCGTTTGGGGATTCTAGCTGTTACAGGGTGTAAAAATTTTCCCACACGGGCTTGACAATTCCCGAATGATTACATGTAAAGCAATAAATCATTACCGCACCTATAAGTGGACTTTTCGAAGTAACTACCGCATTTCTGTCATGTCATGGGAATGGCTCGCAAAGAGTAAAAAGAAAATCTTAAATGAGAAACATAGATCGAGTAGTACATCAAGTAAAGGGTCTTTATTATTAGAGTACAATGCCCTATATGCCCGACCTCAACGGTTCACTCTTTTATAAGTTATTCTGGTTTAAAGTTTGAAAAATTTAAAATGTAAATCACGTTATAGATAGTTTAATATTCTTGTCTTAGCTCTAGTTATGAAAGTTAAATTAGTAAATGAATACTGGACTTACGAAATGGTGTTTAAGGTAAATAGTCGCTCTTTAAATCGAATGGAGGATCGTCTACAAGAAATTATGAAAATTGGGAAAAATAATTTTACGTAGGCAGAGGTCAAGAAGTACATTATTTGGAAGGTAATGCAAGATGTACATGAAGTGAAGTCCAAAGCCCAACCTAAAAAAAGGATTCTCCATTATAATAACTGATACCAGGTTTTTCTTTCTAGCATTCATCTCTGCTAGACAACCCCTTTATAAACGATATACATCTTGAGCTAAGCTTAGAATTAAAACTCTGTAATACCATTCTCCATTGGATGTCTACTACCTAAAAAATTATTTCTTTAGTCCAGCATTCAGTTACTACGTTTCAATACTTGAGCGAACACAAGAATATTAAACCATCTAGAACAGGACCTAAATTTTTGCATGTTTCAAAACTATAGAAACCTTTAATTCGATATACTACTCGACCTATGTTGTCAATTAGAGTTTCTTCTGGCTCCTTGCGGGTCATCCCTTAGACACAAGCATATATAGTAATTACTTCAAAAATTAGATTTATAGTTGCAGTAATGGTGCACCAAGTTTTAATGATTTACCTACAATCGTTCGGGAATTACCAAGCCAGTGCAGGACATTTTTAATACGCTGTTTTATTTTGTTTTTTATATACCTGACATATGCAATATGCATATCGCCACTCTCTGGTACAATTTGATAATAGGCTTCTTGTAATGTAGACTGTCAACTAATTTGATATGTTAAGTTAGACATCCATTTGAGGAAGAGATTAGATTGTAGATTTTGAAATATAGTGATACTACATTTTTCACTGATGTACATTAAATGTTCATACTGAATTTCATTCTTATTGTATGAATGAAGAAATATCAGTCAAATCTTATAGCAGTCATGGAAATG
>NW_025780912.1:0-32677 GCF_021130785.1 Homalodisca vitripennis | reverse complement strand
CACAGGAGCAAGAACACAAATACTCACACCCCTGAACGAAAACTGCTTTAAAAGTTCAGACTGGAAAATAAACCCCAAGCCATGCATGCACAGGAGCTAAGAACACAAATACTCAAAACCTGAATGAAAACTGCATTAATTTTCAGACGGGAAAAAAATAAACCCCAAAGCCATGTCATTCACAGGTTTTAAAACACAAATACATCACACCTGAATGAAGAACTGCATTAATTTCAGACTGGGAAAATTAACCCAAGCCATGTCACGCACGGATAAAATACAAAAACATCAACCTGAACTGAAGAACTGCAAAAGTCGACTGGAGAAAATGAACCCAACCATTACGCACAGACTAAGAACAAAAACACTTAACCCTAAACTAAAAAATGCTTTAATTTCAGACTGGAGAAAAGAACCCAACCCAAAGTCATGCACAGGATTTAAGAACACAAAACAAAAACCCCCTGAACAAAGAACGCATTAATTCAGACGGGAAAAAATAAACCCCAAGCCATGCACTGAAAGGGAGCAAAAACACAAATACACACACCTGAACTAAGAACCTTTAAAGTTCAGACTGGAAAAAAAGAACCCAAGCCATGTCTTTGCACAGAAAGAACACAAAATACATCACACCGTTTTGAAAACTCATTAAGTTCAGACGGGAGAAAATGAACCCAAGCCATGCTTGCACAGATAAGAAACAAATACACACCCCCTAATTGAAGAACTGCATTAATTCAACGGGAGAAAATGAACCCAAGCCATGTACTGCACAAAAATTTAAAGAAAAAAAACATACCCTGAACGAAAAATGCATAATTCAGACTGGAGAAAAGAACCCAAGCCATGTAATGCACGGGATAAGAAACAAAACATAACCCTGAACTGAAATTGCATAAGTTCGACTGGAAAAAGAACCCAAGCCATCATTGCACAGGAATTTAAGAACACAAATACATCACACCTAACTGAAGAACGCTTTAATTTCAGACGGGAGAAAAAATAAACCCCAAACCCATGTCACTGAAGGACAAAAGAACAAAAATACTCACACCTAAAAGAAGAACTGTTTAAATTTTCAGACTGGAAAAAATTTTAACCCAAGCCAGTCACTGCCAGGAAAAAGAACAAAATACTCACCCCAACTGAAGAACTGAAATTGGGTTCAACTGGGAAAATAAACCCCAACCTGTCACTGCACAAGCAAAAACAAAAACATAAAACCTAACTAAAAAACGCATTAATTCAACGGAAAAAAATAAACCCAAGCCATGTCACTGCACGGGAGCAAGAACACAAATACATCACCCTGAACAAAACTGCATTAATTAAAACGGGAAAAAAGAACCCAACCAGTCACTGCACAGGTTTTAAAACACAAATCATCACACCTAACTAAAACGCTTTAATTTTCAAAACGGAAAAAAAGAACCCAAGCCATGTCAACCTGCACAGAAGCAAGACACAAACCATAACCCTAAACGAAGAACCATTAATTCAACGGGAGAAAATGAACCCAAGCATGCATGCACGGGAAATTTAAGAACACAAAAATCAAACCTAAACTAAAGAACGCTTTAAGTTCAGACGGAGAAAATAAACCCCAAGCCAGTCACGCACAGGATAAGAAACAAAACACATAAGCCTGAACTGAAGAACTGCATTAATTTCAACTGAAAAAGAACCCAAGCCATGTCACTGCACGGGAGTTTAAGACACAAAACCACACCTAAACCTAAAAACTGCATTAATTCAGACGGGAAAAAAAGAACCCAACCATTCATTGCAAGGAAATTTTAAGAACACAAATACATAAACACCTGAACTGAAAAACTGCATTAAGTTCAGACGGGGAGAAAATAAAACCCAAGCCATGCATTGGCAACAGGACAAAACACAAATACTCACCCCTGAACTGAAAAAAAAAACTGCTTTAATTTTTAGACGGGAGAAAAGAACCCAAGCCATGCCTGCACGGAGCAAAAACACAAATACTCAACCTGAACTGAAGAACGCATTAAGTTCAACTGGGAAAATAAACCCCCAAGCCATGTCATCAGGGAGCAAGAACCAAAACATCACACCTGAACTGAAGAACGCTTTAATTTTTAACTGGAGAAAATGAACCCAAGCCATGTCATTGCACGGGAAAATTTAAGAACAAAATACTCAACCTAACTGAAGAACTGCTTTAAGTTCAGACGGGAGAAAATGACCCAAGAAAAGTCACTGCACGACCCAAAAACACAAAAAATAACCAAAACTGAAAACGCTTTAATTTTTCAGACTGGGAAATGAACCCAACCCATTCACTGAACGGGACAAGACACAAAAACTCACACCCTAACTGAAGAACTGCATTAAGTTCAACTGGAGAAAAAACCAACCCATTCATTGCACGGGAAATTTAAGAAACAAAATACATCACACCGAATGAAGAACTGCTTAAGTTCAGAGGGAGAAAATAAACCCCAAACCCATGTCACTGCAAAATTTTAAGAACACAAATACATCACACCGAACTGAAGAACGCATTAAAAGTCAGAGGGGAGAAAAAAAAAAAAACCCAAGCCATGTCACTGCCAGAGCAAGAAACAAAACATCACACCTAACTGAAGAACTGCTTTAATTTCAACTGGAGAAAATAAAACCCAACCAGCATTGCACGGGAAATTAAAAACACAAATACATCACACCTAAACTGAAGAACGCAAAAAGTTCAGACGGGAGAAAATGAACCCAAGCCATGTCACTGCACGGTTTTAAAAACAAAATACATCACACCGAACTAAAGAACTGCTTAAAAGTTCAACGGGGAGAAAAAAACCCAACCATTCACGCCAAAAAGTCACAAATACATCCACCTAAAACTGAAAACTGCATTAAGTTCAGACTGGAAAAAGAACCCAAACCCATGTCACGCACAGGAAAAAACACAAAACTTAACCCTGAACTAAAGAACGCAAAATTTCAGACGGGAGAAAATGACCCAACCATTCATGCACGGGGAGCTAAAACACAAATTAACCCGAACTAAAGAACTGCAAAAAAGTTCAGACGGGGAAAAAATAACCCAACCATGTCACTGCAAAGGATAAGAACACAAAAAACATCACCCTGAACTAAGAACTGCATAAGTTCAACTGGAAAAAAACCCAAGCCAGTCATTGCACAGGACAAAAACACAAATACATAAACCCCGAATTGAAAACTGCATTAAGTTAAACCCTGGAGAAAAGAACCAAGCCTGTCATTGCACAGAAAAAAAACCCAAATACATAAACCCTGAATTGAAGAACTGCATAGTTCAGACTGGAAAAATGAACCCAACCATGTCACTGCACGGGAAATTTTAAGAATACAAATACATCACACCTAACTGAAAAACGCATTAATTCAACGGAGAAAATGAACCCAACCATGAACGCACAGGACAAAGAACACAAACACATAACCCCTGAACTGAAGATTGCATCAATTTAAAACGGAAAAAAAGAACCCAAGCCATTCATTGCACAGGAATTTAAGAACAAAATACATCACACCAAACTGAAGAACTGCATTATTCAACGAAAAATGAACCCAAGCCATTCACTGCGGGAGCAAAAAAAAAAAAAAAAAAAAAAAAAAAAAAAAAAAAAAAAAAAAAAAAAAAAAAAAAAAAAAAAAAAAAAAAAAAAAAAAAAAAAAAAAAAAAAAAAAAAAAAAAAAAAAAAAAAAAAAAAAAAAAAAAAAAAAAAAAAAAAAAAAAAAAAAAAAAAAAAAAAAAAAAAAAAAAAAAAAAAAAAAAAAAAAAAAAAAAAAAAAAAAAAAAAAAAAAAAAAAAAAAAAAAAAAAAAAAAAAAAAAAAAAAAAAAAAAAAAAAAAAAAAAAAAAAAAAAAAAAAAAAAAAAAAAAAAAAAAAAAAAAAAAAAAAAAAAAAAAAAAAAAAAAAAAAAAAAAAAAAAAAAAAAAAAAAAAAAAAAAAAAAAAAAAAAAAAAAAAAAAAAAAAAAAAAAAAAAAAAAAAAAAAAAAAAAAAAAAAAAAAAAAAAAAAAAAAAAAAAAAAAAAAAAAAAAAAAAAAAAAAAAAAAAAAAAAAAAAAAAAAAAAAAAAAAAAAAAAAAAAAAAAAAAAAAAAAAAAAAAAAAAAAAAAAAAAAAAAAAAAAAAAAAAAAAAAAAAAAAAAAAAAAAAAAAAAAAAAAAAAAAAAAAAAAAAAAAAAAAAAAAAAAAAAAAAAAAAAAAAAAAAAAAAAAAAAAAAAAAAAAAAAAAAAAAAAAAAAAAAAAAAAAAAAAAAAAAAAAAAAAAAAAAAAAAAAAAAAAAAAAAAAAAAAAAAAAAAAAAAAAAAAAAAAAAAAAAAAAAAAAAAAAAAAAAAAAAAAAAAAAAAAAAAAAAAAAAAAAAAAAAAAAAAAAAAAAAAAAAAAAAAAAAAAAAAAAAAAAAAAAAAAAAAAAAAAAAAAAAAAAAAAAAAAAAAAAAAAAAAAAAAAAAAAAAAAAAAAAAAAAAAAAAAAAAAAAAAAAAAAAAAAAAAAAAAAAAAAAAAAAAAAAAAAAAAAAAAAAAAAAAAAAAAAAAAAAAAAAAAAAAAAAAAAAAAAAAAAAAAAAAAAAAAAAAAAAAAAAAAAAAAAAAAAAAAAAAAAAAAAAAAAAAAAAAAAAAAAAAAAAAAAAAAAAAAAAAAAAAAAAAAAAAAAAAAAAAAAAAAAAAAAAAAAAAAAAAAAAAAAAAAAAAAAAAAAAAAAAAAAAAAAAAAAAAAAAAAAAAAAAAAAAAAAAAAAAAAAAAAAAAAAAAAAAAAAAAAAAAAAAAAAAAAAAAAAAAAAAAAAAAAAAAAAAAAAAAAAAAAAAAAAAAAAAAAAAAAAAAAAAAAAAAAAAAAAAAAAAAAAAAAAAAAAAAAAAAAAAAAAAAAAAAAAAAAAAAAAAAAAAAAAAAAAAAAAAAAAAAAAAAAAAAAAAAAAAAAAAAAAAAAAAAAAAAAAAAAAAAAAAAAAAAAAAAAAAAAAAAAAAAAAAAAAAAAAAAAAAAAAAAAAAAAAAAAAAAAAAAAAAAAAAAAAAAAAAAAAAAAAAAAAAAAAAAAAAAAAAAAAAAAAAAAAAAAAAAAAAAAAAAAAAAAAAAAAAAAAAAAAAAAAAAAAAAAAAAAAAAAAAAAAAAAAAAAAAAAAAAAAAAAAAAAAAAAAAAAAAAAAAAAAAAAAAAAAAAAAAAAAAAAAAAAAAAAAAAAAAAAAAAAAAAAAAAAAAAAAAAAAAAAAAAAAAAAAAAAAAAAAAAAAAAAAAAAAAAAAAAAAAAAAAAAAAAAAAAAAAAAAAAAAAAAAAAAAAAAAAAAAAAAAAAAAAAAAAAAAAAAAAAAAAAAAAAAAAAAAAAAAAAAAAAAAAAAAAAAAAAAAAAAAAAAAAAAAAAAAAAAAAAAAAAAAAAAAAAAAAAAAAAACCCCCCCCCCCCCCCCCCCCCCCCCCCCCCCCCCCCCCCCCCCCCCCCCCCCCCCCCCCCCCCCCCCCCCCCCCCCCCCCCCCCCCCCCCCCCCCCCCCCCCCCCCCCCCCCCCCCCCCCCCCCCCCCCCCCCCCCCCCCCCCCCCCCCCCCCCCCCCCCCCCCCCCCCCCCCCCCCCCCCCCCCCCCCCCCCCCCCCCCCCCCCCCCCCCCCCCCCCCCCCCCCCCCCCCCCCCCCCCCCCCCCCCCCCCCCCCCCCCCCCCCCCCCCCCCCCCCCCCCCCCCCCCCCCCCCCCCCCCCCCCCCCCCCCCCCCCCCCCCCCCCCCCCCCCCCCCCCCCCCCCCCCCCCCCCCCCCCCCCCCCCCCCCCCCCCCCCCCCCCCCCCCCCCCCCCCCCCCCCCCCCCCCCCCCCCCCCCCCCCCCCCCCCCCCCCCCCCCCCCCCCCCCCCCCCCCCCCCCCCCCCCCCCCCCCCCCCCCCCCCCCCCCCCCCCCCCCCCCCCCCCCCCCCCCCCCCCCCCCCCCCCCCCCCCCCCCCCCCCCCCCCCCCCCCCCCCCCCCCCCCCCCCCCCCCCCCCCCCCCCCCCCCCCCCCCCCCCCCCCCCCCCCCCCCCCCCCCCCCCCCCCCCCCCCCCCCCCCCCCCCCCCCCCCCCCCCCCCCCCCCCCCCCCCCCCCCCCCCCCCCCCCCCCCCCCCCCCCCCCCCCCCCCCCCCCCCCCCCCCCCCCCCCCCCCCCCCCCCCCCCCCCCCCCCCCCCCCCCCCCCCCCCCCCCCCCCCCCCCCCCCCCCCCCCCCCCCCCCCCCCCCCCCCCCCCCCCCCCCCGACAGGAAAGAACAAAATCATCACACTAATGAAGAACTGCATTAAGTTCAGACTGGAGAAAAAACCCCAGCCATGTCACTGCACAGGAAGACAAAATACATCACACCTGAAGAAGACTGCATAATTCAGACTGGAGAAAATGAACCAAGCCATGTCACTGCAAGGAGCTAGAACACAAAACTACCCGGGACTGAAGAAGCATTAATTTTTTTCAGACTGGAGAAAATAACCCAAGCCATGTCAGCACAGGATAGACCTAATCCACGAACTGAAGAACGCATTATTCAGCCGGAGAAAAAACCCAACCATGTCACGCACGATAAAAACACAAAACTACCCGACTGAAACTGCATAATTCGACGGGAAAAAGAACCCAAGCATGTCACTGCCAGGAAAGACCAAAACATCCACTAATGAAGAACCCTTAATTTTTCAGACTGGAAAAAGACCAGCCAGTCTTTGCCCGGAAATTTAAAAAACCCCAAATACATCACACCTAAAACCTAAAACTGCATAATTTCAGATGGAGAAATGACCAAAAAGTCACTGCAAGGATAAAAACACAACCCCACACTGAACTGAAAAACTGCTTTAAGTTCAGACTGGGGGGAAAAGAACCAACCCATGTCACTGCACAGGGGGCAAAACACAAAAAAATCACCCCTTTGAACGGGAAAAAACTGTTTTAGTTCAGACTGGAGAAAAGAACCCAACCAAATGTCTTTGCACAGGAAAAAAACCAAAAATCATAACCTAAATAAAAAACTCTTTTAAGTTCGGATGGAGAAAAAAACCCAAAAACATGCACGCACAGGAAAAAGAACACAAAAACTAACCCTGACAAGATTTGCATTAATTCAAAATGGGGGAAAAGAACCCAAGATGTCAGGGCACGGGAGTTAAGAAAAATTTACCCACCTGAACTAAAAAACTGTAAGTTCAAAGGAGAAAATGACCCAAGCCTTCAGAAAGGGGTTAAGAAAAAAAAACATTAACCCGGGGAAACCAAAGAACTGCATTAAGTTCAGATGGAGAAATGAACCAACCCTTTGCACTGCACGGGATTTTAAAAACACAAATCTTAACCTAAAATTTAAAAAATTTCTTTAAGTTCAAAAACTGGAGAAATAAATCCAAGCCTTTTCTTTGCCCAGAGCTAAGAACAAACAAAACCCTAAACTAAAAAACTGTTAAAGGGTTCAGAGGAGAAAATAACCCCAAAAGCCATGTCATGCACGGGAAACAAGAACACAATACCACACCCTAAATAAGAACTGAAATTAAGTTCAGAGGGAAAAAATGAACCCAAAGCCATGCACGCACAGGAGAAAAAACACAAAACTCACCTGAACTAAGGGAATGCAAAAGTTCGGGACTGGAGAAAAAACCAAGCATTCATGCAAATTAAGAACCCCAATCTCACACTAAACTGAAGAAGGGAAATAATTCAGACTGGAGAAATAAAACCCAAGCCATTCAGCACAGGATTAGAACACAATTACATACACAAATTTAAAGAACTGTTTAAGTTCGGGATGGAGAAAAAAAACCAAGCCTGTAAAGCACGGGATAAGGGAACAAAATACTCACCTGAATAAGAACTGCATTAAGTTCGGGACTGGAAAAAGAACCAACATGTCTTTGCACGGGTTTTAAGACACAAATACATCACCCCGAAGGGAAAAACTGAAATTAATTCAGTGGAGAAAATGAACCAAGCAAAATTTTGCACGGGAAATTTAAGGGAAACAAAACATCCCTGAACTGAAAAAAATGCTTTAAGTTCGGGAGGAGAAAAAAACCAAAGCATGTTTTGGCACAGATAAGAACACAAACATACCCTGAATGAAAATGCTTTAATTTCGGGAAGGGAGAAAAGAACCAAGCCATGTATGCACAGGAAAGAAAAAAAATACCCACCTGAATGAAGAACTGTTTAAGTTCAAAGGGAGAAATCCCCCAAACCCATGCACGGGCACAGGATAAAAAACAAAAAAACACAACCGAACTGAAAAACTGCTTTAAAGTTCGGGGATGGAGAAATAACCAAAAATTTCCCCCAAAAATTTTAAGCCAAAAACCCAAAACCCCCAAAACCAAACAACAGAAAAAAACCCAACCCACCTGGGGGGCTAAAAACACAAACATACACCTGAACTGAAGAATGATTAATTTCAGACGAAAAAAAACCCCCAAGAAATGCCCTTTGCGGGAATTTAAAAAACACAAATACATAAAAACTAAAACTGAAGAACTGAAATAATTCAGACGGGAAAATAACCAAGCTTCTTTGCACGGGAATTTAAAAAACACAATAATCACACCTGAAAAAGAACGGCATTAAGTTCAGACGGGGGAAAAAACCCCAAAGCCTTTTGTCAGCACAGACTAAAAAACAAAAAACAACCCTAAATTTGAAGAACTCTTTAAGGGTCAGACTGGAAAAAATGAACCCAAGATTCACCCCACAGGAAAAAAACAAAAAACATCCCTAATTTAAAGAACTGAAAGTTCAACGGGAAAAAAATGAACCCAACCATGTCACTGCACAGGAGCAAGAACACAAAACAAACCCAAAATAAAGACGCATTAAGTTCGGGATGGAGAAAAGAACCAGCCTGTCACTGCACGGTTTTAGAACACAAAAAAACACACCTGAACTGAAGAACTGCTTTAAGTTAGAGAAAAAATGAACCGCCTGTCATGCACAGGATTAAGACACAAACATCCACCTGACTAAGAATGATTAAGTTCAATGGAGAAAAGAACCAAGCCTGTCCTAAACAGGATTAAGAACCAAAAAAATCCACTGAACTGAAGCTGCTTTAATTCAGCTGGAGAAAAAACCCCAAGCAGCACGCCCAGGAGCTAAAACACAAACTTTTACCCTGAACAAAAGAACTGCATTAAGTTCAGCCTTGGGAAAAAAAAAAAACCCCAACCCCAGTCATGCACAGGAGCTAAGAAACAAATACTTCACACCTGAATGAGAATTTGCTTTAATTTTCGGGACGGGAAAAGGAAAAAAACCAAGCCGTCATGCACGGGAATTAAAAACACAAATAATCCACCCTAATGAAAAATGCTTTTAAGTTCAGACTGGAGAAAATGAACCAAGCCATGTCTTTGACGAGCAAGACAAAAAAACATAACCCCTGAAAAAAGAACTGAAATTAAGTTCAGACTGGAGAAATTTAACCAAGCCATGTCATGAAGAGTAAAACACAAAAACTCACACCTGAACTGAAGAACTGCATTAATTTTCGACGGGAAAAAAGAACAAGCCATGTCATGACAGGATTAAGACACAAATACATCACACCTGAACTAAAAAACTGCATTAATTTCGGACGGAGAAAATAAACCCAAGCCATGTCCCCCCCCAAGGAGCAGAACAAATACTCACACCTAAAACTAAAGAACTGCTTTAAAGGTTTCAACTGGAAAAAGAACCCAAGCCATGTCTTTGACAGGAAAAGAACACAATAATCACACTGAACTGAAAATGCTTTAAAGTTCAGACGGGGAAAAATGAACCAAGCCTGTCATTGAAAAGGATTAAAACAAAAACACAACCCTGAATGAAAAAACGCTTTAAGTTCGGGGATGGAAAAAAATAAAACCCAACCTGTCTGCCCCGGGAGCTAAACCAAAACACCCCTGAATTGAAGAACTGATTAATTTAAAGATGGAGAAATAAACCAGCCATGTCTTTCCCAAAGGTTTTAAAAACAAAAATAATAAACCCCGACTGAAAACTCTTAAGTTCAGAGGGGAGAAAAAAAAACCCAACCATTCACTGCACGGGAAGGTAAGAACACAAAACTACCCTAAAAAGACTGCTTTAATTCAGACTGGAGAAAAAAACCCAACCATGTCACTGCCGGGGTAAAACAAAAACTTACCTAAACTAAAGAACTGCTTTAATTTTCGAGGGAGAAATGAACCAAGCATGTCTTTGCACAGGTTTTAAAACAAAAATCCCAATCAACCTGAATAAGAACTGCTTAAGTTCAGATGGGAAAATAAACCCCAAAAGCCATTTTAAATGCACGGTTTTAAGAACCAAATACATACACCTGAACTGAAGAACTGCTTTAAGTTCAAAACTGGAAAAAAATTAACCCCAACCCATGTCACTGCACAGGAAGCTAAAAACACAAATACTCACCCCTGAACTTAAAGAACTTGCATTAATTTTAAAAGGGGAGAAAATGAACCCAAGCCATGTAATTGAAACAGGAGTAAGACCAAACTCAACCTGAAAAAAGAATGAATTAAGTTCGGGACTGGAGAAAATGAACCCAACCCTGTAAATCCCAAAAGGATAAGAAACAAAACATAACCCTGAATTTAAAGAACTGCTTTAAAGGGTTCAGACTGGAGAAAATAAACCCCAAAGCCATGTACTGCACAGGAGTTAAAGAACACAAAACATAACCCTGAACTAAAAATGTTTAAGTTCAGACTGGAGAAAAAAAAACCCAAGCCATTTTCTTTTGCACAGATTAAGAACACAAATACATAAACCCCTTTGAATTGAAGAACTGCATTAAGTTCAGACTGGGGGAAATAAACCCCAAAACCCATGTCATTGCAAGGAGCTAAGAAACAAATACATCCCACCTGAATTGAAGAACTGCTTTAAAGTTCAGATGGAGAAAAAGAACCAAGCCATGTCACTGCACAGGAATTTAAGCAAAATACTTTCAAAACCAAAATGAAGAACTGCTTTAAAGTTCAGACGGGAAAGAAAATAACCAACCCTTTAAAAACTGCACGGGAAAAGCTAAAACACAAAACTTTAACCCTGAACGGGAAAATTTTTAAGTTCAGACTGGAAAAAAAACCCCAAGCATTAGCACAGGTTTTTAAAAAAACACAAATAATCACACCTGAATAAAAATTTGCATTAATTCGACTGGAGAAAATAAACCCCAAGCATGTCTGAAAGGGGGTTTAAAAAACAAAAAATTCATCACACCTAAATGAAGAACTGCATTGGGTTCGGGACTGGAAAATTTTCCCCAACCCAACCTGCACGGGAAATTAAAAGAACACAAAACATCCCCAAAAATTTTGGGGAACTGATTGGGTTCAGATGGAGAAAATAAAACCCAAGCCATGTCACTGCCGGGAGCAAAAAACACAAAACTCACACTGATTTAAAAAAAACGCTTTAAAGTTCAGCTGGAAAATGAAAAAGCCATTCATGAAACAGGATTAAAAAACCCCAAATCATACACCTAAAACGAGACTCCCTTTAGTTAACCCTGGAAAAAAAAACCCCAAGCCATGTCATGCACGGGTTTTTAAGAAAAAAAAATACATCACACCTAAAACTGAAAAAAACTCAAAAAATTGTGGAAAAAAAACCCCAAGCCTGTCACTGAAGGATAAAAAACACAAAAACAAAAACCCTAAATTTAAAGAATGCATTATTTTCAGACTGGAGAAAGCCCAAGCCATGTCATGCACAGGTTAAAAACACAATACATCACCCCGGGAAATAAAAACTGTTTAAAGTTCAGACTGGAAAAAGGGAAACCAAAAGCCATGTCATGCACAGGAAAGCACAAACTCCACTAAATGAAGAACTGCTTAAGGGTTCGGGACTGGGGGGAAAAACCCCAACCATGTCATGACAGGATAAAAACCCAAAAAATAATAAACCCTGAATGAAAAACTAAATTAATTTCAGATGGAAAAAATAAACCCCAAGCCATGTCTTTGCACAGGAAAAAACAAAATACTCACACTACTGAAAAAAATGCATTAAGTTCAGACTGGAAAAAAATAACCCAAAGCCAGTCAGGGCACGGGGTTTTAAAAAACCCAATAATACCCCTTTAAAATGAAAAACTCATTAGTTCAGATGGGGAAAATGAACCCAACCATGTCATGCACGGGGGCAAGACAAAATACTCACCCCCTGTAAGAATGCTTAAGTTCGGGAGGGAGAAAAGGGAACCCCAAAAGCCAGTCATGCACGGAAAGTAAAAAACACAAATTTAAACCCGAACAAAAGAACGCTTTAAATTTTTCAATGGAGAAAATGAACCAAGCATGTATAAAGGGAAATAAGAACACAAAATTTAACCCTGAAAAAAAAACTGCTTTTAAGTTCAGAGGGAAAAAAGGGAACCACCCCCCTTGCACAGATTAAGACACAAATTTAACCTGAATAAAAAAATGCTTTATTTCAGACTGGAAAAAAAAAAACCAAGCCATGTCCTGCACAGGATAAGGGAACAAAATACATCACATTTGAACTAAGAATTTGCATTAAGCCCAGATGGAAAGAAAAAAACCAAGCCAGTCACTGAAGGATTAAAGAAACAAAATAATCACACCAAATGAAGAACGCTTTAAGTTCAGATGGAGAAAAAAACCCCAAACCATTCATGCACAGGATAGAACAAAAATTTCTTTCAACCTGAACTGAAGATGCTTTAAAAGTTCAGATGGGAAAAGAACCCAAGCCATGTAAATCCCACAGGAAAAGAACAAAACCAACCTGAACTTAAAAAAGCTTAAGTTCAGACTGGAAAAAAACCAACCCAAATGTCTTTGCCGGGAATTTAAAAACACAAATACATCACCCCTGAACTGAAAAAATGTTTAAAGTTCAGACGGGAAAAAAATTGGAACCCAAGCAGGGTCACTCCCACAGGATAAGAACAAAAACTAACCTAAACTAAGAATGCATTAATTTTCAGAGGGGAGAAAAAAACCCCAAAAGCCATGTCACTGCACAGGAGCAAAAACACAAAACAAAAACTGAACTAAGAACTGCATAAGTTCAGATTTGGGGGAAAAGCCCAAGCCATGTCTTTGACGGTTTTAAGAAACAAAATACATCACACCTACTAAAAGAACTGCTTTAAAGTTCGGGAGGGAGAAAAAAAACCAAAACCATGTCACTGAAAAGGAAAATTTAAGAAAAAATTTTACTCACACCTGAATGAGAACGAAATTAAGTTCAGACTGGGAAAAGACCCAAGCCATGTCATGCCCCGGAGCGAAAAACAAAATACACCCTAACTAAGAATGCTTTAAGTTCAGACTGGGGGAAAAGCCCCAAACCATGTCACTGCCGGGAGCAAGAACACAAACTTTTAAACCCAAACAAGAATGCAAAGTTCGGACGGGGAAAATAAACCAAAAGCCTTTCCCAGGCACAGGATTAAGAAACAATAATTAAACCTTGAAAAAGAATGCATTAAGTTCAGACGGGAGAAAATGAACCAAAAGCCATTCTTTGCAAGAGTAAGAACAAAAACAAAACCCTGAACTAAGAACTCATTAAGTTCAGACTGGAAAAAAAAACCAAGCCATTTTAATGAAGGGGTAAGAAAAAAAATACATCCACTAAACGAGAACGCTTTAAAAGTTCAGACTGGAGAAAATAAACCCCCAAGCCTGTAAACTGCCAGGACAAGAAAAAAATTCCACCTAAACTGAAACTTTTTTAAAAGTTCGGGACGGAAAGAAAAGGGAACCAACCATGTCATGAAGGGCTAAGAACAAAAAAAACTCACACTGAATAAAAACTGCATTAAGTTCGGGACGGAAAAAAAGGGAACCAAAAAGCAGTCTTTGACGGTTTTAAAGAACAAATCATAAACCTAAATTTAAAGAACGCTTTAAAATTCAGACTGGGAAAATAAACCCAAAAGCCATGTCATGCACAGGATAAGAACACAAAAAAATCACCCCAAATTTAAGAACTGTTTAAATTCAGATGGGAAAAAAACCCCAAGCGGGTCTTTGCACGGGAAATTTTAAGAACAAAATAATCAACGAATGAAGAACTGCATTAATTTCACGGGAGAAAGAACCCAAGCCATTTCTTTGCACAGGAGTAAAAACAAAAATTTACATCAACCTAAATTTGAAGAACTAAATTAAGTTAGATGGGGGAAATAACCCAAAAAGCCATGTCTTTGCCAGAGCTAAAACACAAAACTCACACCTAAATTTGAAAAATTGCATTAAGTTCAGATGGAGAAAAAAACCCCAAGCCATGTCACTGCCGGGAGTAAAACACAAATACTTCACACTGAACTGAAGAACTGCTTTAAAGTCGACTGGGGGAAAAAAACCCCAAGCATGAAACTGAAGGAAAGAACACAAATACAAAACCCTGAATGAAGAAGCTTTTAATTCAGACGGAAAAAAAACCCCAAACCTGCCCCCCGGGAATTTAAAAAAAAATTTTCCACCTGAATTTGAAGAATCCCAAAGTTCGACTGGGGGAAAATGAACCCAAGCCTGTCATGGGGGGAATTAAGAACACAAATAATCACACTGAACTGAAGAACTGCTTTAGTTCAACTGGAGAAAAAAACCCCAAGCATGTCTTTGCCGGGGAATTTAAGACACAAAACTAAACCCCTAACTGAAAAAAACGGGCTTAATTAAAGACTGGAAAAAGAACCCAAAGCCATTAAATGCAAGGAAAAAAAAACAAATACACACACCGAACTGAAAAATGCCATTAAGTTCAGACTGGAAAAAAAGAACCAACCAGTTTTGACAGAGCAAGAACACAAAATAACCCCAATTTAGAACGCATTAATTTCGACGGGAGAAAAGCCCCCAAGAAATGTCACTCCCAAGGAAAAAGAACCAAAACTTCCCCCCTAAAACTAAGAATGCATTAAGTTCAGACGGGAAAAAAGAACCAAGCCATTCATGAAGGGTAAAAACACAAAAAACCCTTTGAATAAGAATCTTTAAGTTCAGACTGGAAAAAAGGGACCAAGCCATGTCATGCGGGGGAAAATTTAGAACCAAATACATACACTGAATAAGAACTGCATTAAGTTCAAAACTGGAAAATAAACCCCAAGCCATGTCATGCAAGGAAAAACCCCCCAAAAACACCCCCTGAACGGGAAAAACGCATTAATTCAGCGGGGGAAAAAAACCCAAGATTCATGCACGGGATAAGAACAAAAATACACACACAAAACTGAGAACCCCTTTAAATTTTCAGATGGGGGAAAATGAACCAAGCCCTTTTAACTGCACAGGACTAGAACAAAAATTAGACCCTAAACAAAAGAACTGCATTAAGTTCAGACTGGAGAAAATAAACCCAACCAGGGCATAAAAGGGGTTTAAAAACCACAAAATTTAACCCTGAACTAAAAAAAATTTGATTAAGTTCAGACGGGAAAAAATGAACCCAACCCAAATGTCATGCAGGGAATAAGAACAAAATTACCCCAATAAACTGAAGAACGCATTAGTTCAGACTGGAAAAATAAAACCAAAACCTGTCATCCCAAGGAAAAAAAAAAACATCACCCCTAAACTGAAGAACTGATTAAGTTCGACTGGGAAAAACCCCAAGCATGTCACTGCCAGGATAGAACAAAATCCCTCACCCTAAAAGAAGAACGCCTTAAGTTCAGATGGGGGAAAAACCCAACCATGTACTGACGGGGAGCAAAACAAAAATACTCAACCTGAATTTAAAAAACTGATTAATTTCAGACTGGAAAAAAAGAACCCACCAAAGTACGCACGGGAGTAAAAACAAAAACTACCCTGAACTAAAAAAAAAGCTTAAGTTCGGGACGGGAGAAAAGAACCAAGCCATGTCTTTGCACAAAATAAGAAACAAATACATCAACTAAATTTGAAAAAAACTGATTAATTCGGGATGGAAAATTAACCCCAAGCCATGTCATGACAGGATAAGAACAAAAATACTCACACAAAACTGAAGACTGCATTAATTCAAGGAGAAAAAACCAAAGCATGTCACTGCACGGGATTAAAACCAAATCATCACCCGAACGAGAACTGCTTTAAATTTCAGACTGGGAAAAAATTTAAACCCCAAGCATGCACTGCAAGGATAAAACACAAAAACACACTGACTGAAGAACGATTAGTTCAGACGGAGAAAATGACCCAAGCCATGTCAGCACAGGATAAAAACACAAATTCACACCTGAACTAAAGAACGCTTTTTAAGTTCAGACTGGAGAAAAGAACCAAGGTCACTGCAAGGATTTAGAACACAAAACATAACCTGAACTGAAGAACTGCATTAAGTTAGCTGAGAAAGAACCCAAGCATGCAGCACAGGTAAAAAAAAATCCCCTGAATGAAGAGCATAAGTTCAGACTGGAGAAATGAACCAAGCCATGTATGCACAGGATAAGCACAAAACTACACCGAACTGAAGACTGCTTAAGTTCAGAGGAGAAAGAACCAAGCCATGTACGCACAGAGTAAGAAACAAAATCCACTGAATGAAGAACTGCATTAAGTTAGATGGAGAAAGAACCAGCCATGCACTGAGGAGTCAAGAACACAAATACATCACACTGACTGAAGAACCATTAAGTTCAGATGGAGAAAGAACCCAGCCATGTCATGCACAGGATTTAAAAACAAAATACTACACCTGAACTGAAGCTGCATAAGTTCAGACTGGAGAAAATGAACCCAAGCATGTATGCACAGGAATTAAGAACAAAATACATCACACTGAACTGAAGAACGCATTAAGTTCAGCTGGAGAAAATAACCCAAGCCATGTCACTGCACAGGAGCTAAACAAATACATCACACCTGAACTGAAGAACTGCATTAAGTTCAGACTGGAGAAATAAACCCAGCCATGTCACTGCCAGAGCTAAGAACACAAACATAACCCTGAACTAAGAAGCATTAGTTCAGATGGAAAAATGAACCCAGCCAGTCATGCAAGGATAGAACACAAAACAACCTGACTAAGAACTGCATTAAGTTCGATGGAAAATGAACCAAGCATGTCACTGCACAGGATAAGAACAAAAAAAAAAAAAAAAAAAAAAAAAAAAAAAAAAAAAAAAAAAAAAAAAAAAAAAAAAAAAAAAAAAAAAAAAAAAAAAAAAAAAAAAAAAAAAAAAAAAAAAAAAAAAAAAAAAAAAAAAAAAAAAAAAAAAAAAAAAAAAAAAAAAAAAAAAAAAAAAAAAAAAAAAAAAAAAAAAAAAAAAAAAAAAAAAAAAAAAAAAAAAAAAAAAAAAAAAAAAAAAAAAAAAAAAAAAAAAAAAAAAAAAAAAAAAAAAAAAAAAAAAAAAAAAAAAAAAAAAAAAAAAAAAAAAAAAAAAAAAAAAAAAAAAAAAAAAAAAAAAAAAAAAAAAAAAAAAAAAAAAAAAAAAAAAAAAAAAAAAAAAAAAAAAAAAAAAAAAAAAAAAAAAAAAAAAAAAAAAAAAAAAAAAAAAAAAAAAAAAAAAAAAAAAAAAAAAAAAAAAAAAAAAAAAAAAAAAAAAAAAAAAAAAAAAAAAAAAAAAAAAAAAAAAAAAAAAAAAAAAAAAAAAAAAAAAAAAAAAAAAAAAAAAAAAAAAAAAAAAAAAAAAAAAAAAAAAAAAAAAAAAAAAAAAAAAAAAAAAAAAAAAAAAAAAAAAAAAAAAAAAAAAAAAAAAAAAAAAAAAAAAAAAAAAAAAAAAAAAAAAAAAAAAAAAAAAAAAAAAAAAAAAAAAAACAACTTAACCCAAAAAAAGAATTTGGGGTTGAAAAAGAAAAGAAATGAAAAGGGAAAAAAAAACCCTAACCCAAGAAAATTTAAAAGCAGAAAAAAACCCCCAAATTTTAAAAAAAAAGGGAAAAAAAAATAAAAATTAACTGAAAAAAAAAGAAAAAAAGGGCTGGGAAAAATTTAAGAAAAATTTCACAAATAAAAAAAAAACCCTGGAAAAAAAAAACCATTAAAAAACTAAGAAAAAAAAAATGGGAAAAAAAAAAAAAAAAAGAATTTTAAAAAAATAAACCAAAAAATCAACAACAAAAAAAAAACTGAAAAGGGAAAAAAAAATTTTCAAAAAAAACCCCAAAAAAAAAGGAAAAGAAAAAAAGGTCAAAGGGAATAAAAAATGTAACCCGGAAAAGAAAAATAAACCCCAAAAATGAAAAAGCATGCCCAAAAAAAAAAAAAGCCCTGAAAAAACCAAGAAAAAAAAAAACCACGGATAAAAAACCAAATAATCCCCCTGAAAAAACGAAAGTTAAGGAGAAAAAACCCCAAAACCAATACTGGGAAAATAAAAACAAAAAAAAACCAACCGAATAAAAATTTTTTTAAAAGCAAAAAATAACCCCAACCCAATGCAATAAAAAAAATAACAACCTGCAAGAAACGAAAAGGGGGAAAAAAAATAACCCCCTGAAAAAAGAAAAAAAATAATCAACCCCAAAATAAAAACGCTTAATTCAAATGGGAAAAAACCCCCAAAACCTGATGAAGGATAAGCACAAAATAAAACCGAACTGAAGAACTCATTAATTTGGGGAAAAAAAACCCCCCAGTCAGACGGAAAAAAAAAAAAAATTCACCCGACTAAAAACCCTTTTTTTAACGGGAAAAAAAGAACCCAAATCGACGGAGAAAAAACCCAAAAAACCCAAATAAGGGAATTTAAAGAAATAAAAATCCCCAACCATTTTTACGGAGAAGAACCAAAATCACCCAAAAAAAGGAAAAAATTTCCCGGGAAAAAACCCCAAATTCATGAAAAAAAAAAAAAATTCTCACAGACTAAGAACTTTAATTTTAACGGGAAAAAACCCAATGTCATGGGGAAAAGAACAAAAAAACCAAGAGAAGAAAAAAATTAAAGGGGAAAAAATGAAGCCAAAGAAAAAGCCCAATAAAAAACAAAAAAACCCAACAAATAACAAGAATGATTAAAGGCGGAAAAAAAAACCGAGAAAAAAAACACAAAAAAAACCTTTTAAAAAAATTAAAAAAAAAAACCAAATTTGACAAAAATTTAAGAAAAAAAACAAAAAAATTTTAACCAAAGGGGGGGAAAAAAAACCCAACCAGCTGAAATAAAAAAAAAAAAACCCCCCAAAAAATTTTTAAGGGAGAAAAAAACAAACCCATCCAGACTGAAAAGAAAAAATCCCCAAATGAAAAATTTTAAATAGAAAAAAACCCAACCATTAGAAGAAAAACAAAAAAACCAAAAAAAACCCGTTAAAAAAAAAAACCCAAACCCCGCAAAAAATTTAAAACCCAAAAAAACCCCCAACAGAACTGCAAATTTAAAAAAAAAAACCCCCTGCCTAAAAAGGAAAAAAAAACCCCCTGAAGGAAAAAAACCCAAATTCAGCGGAAAAAAAACCCCAACCTTTTCCCAAAGGGAAAAAAAAAAACCCCCCCACTGAAAAATTTTTAAAGGGTGAAAAAAAGAAAAAAACCCCCCCCCCCCCCAAAAGGTTTAAAACCCAAAAACCCAAACTGACTAAGAATAAAAAAAAAAATGAAAAAAACCCTTATTGACGGAAAAAACCAAAAAAAACCCCCGAATGAAATCAAAAATTTAAATAAAAAAACAAAACCTTTCCTGAAAAAAAAAAAAATAACCAACCAAAAACAAAACCCAAAATTAAGGGGAAAAAAGAACCCCAAATTTTCCCGGGAAAAAAAAACAAAAATAAACATAAAAAAAATCAAAAAAAGGGGAAAAAAAAACCCCAGCAGAAAAAAAACCAAAAATTCACCACAAAAAAAACCAAAATTTCAGGGGAAAAAAACCCAAAATTCATGAAAAAATAAACAAAATAAAATAAAAAGAACCCATAAGTTAAGGAAAAAAAACCCCAAATTAAACCCGGAAAAAAAAACCTTCCCCCCGAAAAAAAACAAATAAAAAATGAACCCAAAATAAAAGCAAAAAAAAAAAAAAACAACTGTAAGGTGATAACAAAAAAATGCCCCAAGCCAAAAAACTGGAAAAAACCTTAACCCGACTAAAAAAAACCAAGTTTATTAAAAAGAACAACTTTAAAAAAACCTAAAAGGGAAAAAAAAAAGGTGAATGAAACAAAAAAAAAAAAATCATAAAAGGGGAAAAAAACCCAAAACCCCGGGAAATAAAAACTTTTAAAAGAAAAGGGTTTAAAAAGAAAAATAAAACCTTAATTTTAAAGGGAAAAATAAAAAAAAAAGAAAACAAAGAAATTTAAAAAAAAAAAACCAACGAAAACAAATTCAAAATAAAAATGAACCCCAAGCCAGACTGAAAGGGAAAAAAAAAAGAAAACCAATGAAACTGCAAAGCAAGGAAAAATTCCCAACCAAAAATGAAGGAGAAAGAAAATTTACCACACCTGAATTAAGAACCAAATCAATAAAAAAACCCCAAGATGTATCAAGGAAAAGAAAAAAACGCACCCCGACAAAAAAAATTTAATTAACGGGGAAAAAAACCCAAATTCAGACGGGCCCCCAAAAAAACCATGTCAAAACGAAAAAACAAAATAACCCGACTGGAAATTTTCCCAATAAAAAACCCCAAAACCTTTTTAAAAAAAAAAACAAAGCAAAAGGAAAAAAAACAAAAATAACCCAAAAGGAAATCAAGAACAAAAAAAACCAAAAAAACTGAAAAAAACCAAAAACCCCAACCCCTAAACGGTTTTTAAAAAAAAAATCCCACCCTGATAAGAAAAGAAATTCACAAAAATGAAAACCCAAGGAGAAAAACAAAAAATTCACCAGAAAAAAAAAGGAAAAAAAACCAACCATTAAAAAAAAGCAAAAAAAAATGAAAAAGAACTGCAAAGTTAGAAAAAAATAACCCCCCAAAAACCAAATTTAGAAAAAACCCCCCAAAACAAGTTGAAAGCGGGGAAAAAAACCCAACCTGCCCAAAAATTTTAAAAAAAAACAACCAAAAACCCCAAATTAAGCAATAAAAAACCCGAGGGAAACGGGAGCAAAAAAAAAAAAAATTCACGAAAAAGGAACCCAAAAATTTAAAACTGGAGAAAATGAACCCAAGCCATGTCACTGCACAGGAGCTTAAGAACACAAATACATCACACCTGAACTGAAGAACTGCATTAAGTTCAGACTGGAGAAAATGAACCCAAGCCATGTCACTGCACAGGAGCTAAGAACACAAATACATCACACCTGAACTGAAGAACTGCATTAAGTTCAGACTGGAGAAAATGAACCCAAGCCATGTCACTGCACAGGAGTCAAGAACACAAATACATCACACCTGAACTGAAGAACTGCATTAAGTTCAGACTGGAGAAAATGAACCCAAGCCATGTCACTGCACAGGAGCTAAGAACACAAATACATCACACCTGAACTGAAGAACTGCATTAAGTTCAGACTGGAGAAAATGAACCCAAGCCATGTCACTGCACAGGAGCTAAGAACACAAATACATCACACCTGAACTGAAGAACTGCATTAAGTTCAGACTGGAGAAAATGAACCCAAGCCATGTCATTGCACAGGAGCTAAGAACACAAATACATCACACCTGAACTGAAGAACTGCATTAAGTTTCAGACTGGAGAAAATGAACCCAAGCCATGTCACTGCACAGGAATTTAAGAACACAAATACATCACACCTGAACTGAAGAACTGCATTAAGTTCAGACTGGAGAAAATGAACCCAAGCCATGTCACTGCACAGGAATTAAGAACACAAATACATCACACCTGAACTGAAGAACTGCATTAAGTTCAGACTGGAGAAAATGAACCCAAGCCATGTCACTGCACAGGAATTTAAGAACACAAATACATCACACCTGAACTGAAGAACTGCATTAAGTTCAGACTGGAGAAAATGAACCCAAGCCATGTCACTGCACAGGAGCTAAGAACACAAATACATCACACCTGAACTGAAGAACTGCATTAAGTTCAGACTGGAGAAAATGAACCCAAGCCATGTCACTGCACAGGAGCTAAGAACACAAATACATCACACCTGAACTGAAGAACTGCATTAAGTTCAGACTGGAGAAAATGAACCCAAGCCATGTCACTGCACAGGAGTCAAGAACACAAATACATCACACCTGAACTGAAGAACTGCATTAAGTTCAGACTGGAGAAAATGAACCCAAGCCATGTCACTGCACAGGAGTCAAGAACACAAATACATCACACCTGAACTGAAGAACTGCATTAAGTTCAGACTGGAGAAAATGAACCCAAGCCATGTCACTGCACAGGAGCTAAGAACACAAATACATCACACCTGAACTGAAGAACTGCATTAAGTTCAGACTGGAGAAAATGAACCCAAGCCATGTCACTGCACAGGAATTTAAGAACACAAATACATCACACCTGAACTGAAGAACTGCATTAAGTTCAGACTGGAGAAAATGAACCCAAGCCATGTCACTGCACAGGAGCTAAGAACACAAATACATCACACCTGAACTGAAGAACTGCATTAAGTTCAGACTGGAGAAAATGAACCCAAGCCATGTCACTGCACAGGAATTTAAGAACACAAATACATCACACCTGAACTGAAGAACTGCATTAAGTTCAGACTGGAGAAAATGAACCCAAGCCATGTCACTGCACAGGAGCTAAGAACACAAATACATCACACCTGAACTGAAGAACTGCATTAAGTTCAGACTGGAGAAAATGAACCCAAGCCATGTCACTGCACAGGAGTCAAGAACACAAATACATCACACCTGAACTGAAGAACTGCATTAAGTTCAGACTGGAGAAAATGAACCCAAGCCATGTCACTGCACAGGAGTCAAGAACACAAATACATCACACCTGAACTGAAGAACTGCATTAAGTTCAGACTGGAGAAAATGAACCCAAGCCATGTCACTGCACAGGAATTTAAGAACACAAATACATCACACCTGAACTGAAGAACTGCATTAAGTTCAGACTGGAGAAAATGAACCCAAGCCATGTCACTGCACAGGAGCTAAGAACACAAATACATCACACCTGAACTGAAGAACTGCATTAAGTTCAGACTGGAGAAAATGAACCCAAGCCATGTCACTGCACAGGAGCTAAGAACACAAATACATCACACCTGAACTGAAGAACTGCATTAAGTTCAGACTGGAGAAAATGAACCCAAGCCATGTCACTGCACAGGAGCTAAGAACACAAATACATCACACCTGAACTGAAGAACTGCATTAAGTTCAGACTGGAGAAAATGAACCCAAGCCATGTCACTGCACAGGAATTTAAGAACACAAATACATCACACCTGAACTGAAGAACTGCATTAAGTTCAGACTGGAGAAAATGAACCCAAGCCATGTCACTGCACAGGAGCTAAGAACACAAATACATCACACCTGAACTGAAGAACTGCATTAAGTTCAGACTGGAGAAAATGAACCCAAGCCATGTCACTGCACAGGAGTCAAGAACACAAATACATCACACCTGAACTGAAGAACTGCATTAAGTTCAGACTGGAGAAAATGAACCCAAGCCATGTCACTGCACAGGAGCTAAGAACACAAATACATCACACCTGAACTGAAGAACTGCATTAAGTTCAGACTGGAGAAAATGAACCCAAGCCATGTCACTGCACAGGAGTCAAGAACACAAATACATCACACCTGAACTGAAGAACTGCATTAAGTTCAGACTGGAGAAAATGAACCCAAGCCATGTCACTGCACAGGAGCTTAAGAACACAAATACATCACACCTGAACTGAAGAACTGCATTAAGTTCAGACTGGAGAAAATGAACCCAAGCCATGTCACTGCACAGGAATTTAAGAACACAAATACATCACACCTGAACTGAAGAACTGCATTAAGTTCAGACTGGAGAAAATGAACCCAAGCCATGTCACTGCACAGGAGCTAAGAACACAAATACATCACACCTGAACTGAAGAACTGCATTAAGTTCAGACTGGAGAAAATGAACCCAAGCCATGTCACTGCACAGGAGCTAAGAACACAAATACATCACACCTGAACTGAAGAACTGCATTAAGTTCAGACTGGAGAAAATGAACCCAAGCCATGTCACTGCACAGGAGCTAAGAACACAAATACATCACACCTGAACTGAAGAACTGCATTAAGTTCAGACTGGAGAAAATGAACCCAAGCCATGTCACTGCACAGGAGTCAAGAACACAAATACATCACACCTGAACTGAAGAACTGCATTAAGTTCAGACTGGAGAAAATGAACCCAAGCCATGTCACTGCACAGGAGTCAAGAACACAAATACATCACACCTGAACTGAAGAACTGCATTAAGTTCAGACTGGAGAAAATGAACCCAAGCCATGTCACTGCACAGGAGCTAAGAACACAAATACATCACACCTGAACTGAAGAACTGCATTAAGTTCAGACTGGAGAAAATGAACCCAAGCCATGTCACTGCACAGGAGCTTAAGAACACAAATACATCACACCTGAACTGAAGAACTGCATTAAGTTCAGACTGGAGAAAATGAACCCAAGCCATGTCACTGCACAGGAGCTAAGAACACAAATACATCACACCTGAACTGAAGAACTGCATTAAGTTCAGACTGGAGAAAATGAACCCAAGCCATGTCACTGCACAGGAGCTAAGAACACAAATACATCACACCTGAACTGAAGAACTGCATTAAGTTCAGACTGGAGAAAATGAACCCAAGCCATGTCACTGCACAGGAATTTAAGAACACAAATACATCACACCTGAACTGAAGAACTGCATTAAGTTCAGACTGGAGAAAATGAACCCAAGCCATGTCACTGCACAGGAGTCAAGAACACAAATACATCACACCTGAACTGAAGAACTGCATTAAGTTCAGACTGGAGAAAATGAACCCAAGCCATGTCACTGCACAGGAGTCAAGAACACAAATACATCACACCTGAACTGAAGAACTGCATTAAGTTCAGACTGGAGAAAATGAACCCAAGCCATGTCATTGCACAGGAATTTAAGAACACAAATACATCACACCTGAACTGAAGAACTGCATTAAGTTCAGACTGGAGAAAATGAACCCAAGCCATGTCACTGCACAGGAATTTAAGAACACAAATACATCACACCTGAACTGAAGAACTGCATTAAGTTCAGACTGGAGAAAATGAACCCAAGCCATGTCACTGCACAGGAGCTTTAAGAACACAAATACATCACACCTGAACTGAAGAACTGCATTAAGTTCAGACTGGAGAAAATGAACCCAAGCCATGTCACTGCACAGGAGCTAAGAACACAAATACATCACACCTGAACTGAAGAACTGCATTAAGTTCAGACTGGAGAAAATGAACCCAAGCCATGTCACTGCACAGGAGCTAAGAACACAAATACATCACACCTGAACTGAAGAACTGCATTAAGTTCAGACTGGAGAAAATGAACCCAAGCCATGTCACTGCACAGGAATTTAAGAACACAAATACATCACACCTGAACTGAAGAACTGCATTAAGTTCAGACTGGAGAAAATGAACCCAAGCCATGTCACTGCACAGGAATTTAAGAACACAAATACATCACACCTGAACTGAAGAACTGCATTAAGTTCAGACTGGAGAAAATGAACCCAAGCCATGTCACTGCACAGGAGCTAAGAACACAAATACATCACACCTGAACTGAAGAACTGCATTAAGTTCAGACTGGAGAAAATGAACCCAAGCCATGTCACTGCACAGGAGCTTAAGAACACAAACACTTAACGCCTGAACTGAAGAACTGCATTAAGTTCAGACTGGAGAAAATGAACCCAAGCCATGTCACTGCACAGGAGCTAAGAACACAAACACATCACACCTGAACTAAAGAACTGCATTAAGTTCAGACTGGAGAAAATGAACCCAAGCCATGTCACTGCACAGGAGTCAAGAACACAAATACATCACACCTGAACTGAAGAACTGCATTAAGTTCAGACTGGAGAAAATGAACCCAAGCCATGTCACTGCACAGGAGTCAAGAACACAAATACATCACACCTGAACTGAAGAACTGCATTAAGTTCAGACTGGAGAAAATGAACCCAAGCCATGTCACTGCACAGGAGCTAAGAACACAAATACATCACACCTGAACTGAAGAACTGCATTAAGTTCAGACTGGAGAAAATGAACCCAAGCCATGTCATTGCACAGGAGCTAAGAACACAAATACATCACACCTGAACTGAAGAACTGCATTAAGTTCAGACTGGAGAAAATGAACCCAAGCCATGTCACTGCACAGGAGCTAAGAACACAAATACATCACACCTGAACTGAAGAACTGCATTAAGTTCAGACTGGAGAAAATGAACCCAAGCCATGTCACTGCACAGGAATTTAAGAACACAAATACATCACACCTGAACTGAAGAACTGCATTAAGTTCAGACTGGAGAAAATGAACCCAAGCCATGTCACTGCACAGGAGCTAAGAACACAAATACATCACACCTGAACTGAAGAACTGCATTAAGTTCAGACTGGAGAAAATGAACCCAAGCCATGTCACTGCACAGGAGTCAAGAACTAAGAACACACAACACACACCTGAACTGAAGAACTGCATTAAGTTTCAGACTGGAGAAAATGAACCCAAGCCATGTCACTGCACAGGAGCTAAGAACACAAATACATCACACCTGAACTGAAGAACTGCATTAAGTTCAGACTGGAGAAAATGAACCCAAGCCATGTCACTGCACAGGAGCTAAGAACACAAATACATCACACCTGAACTGAAGAACTGCATTAAGTTCAGACTGGAGAAAATGAACCCAAGCCATGTCACTGCACAGGAGCTAAGAACACAAATACATCACACCTGAACTGAAGAACTGCATTAAGTTCAGACTGGAGAAAATGAACCCAAGCCATGTCACTGCACAGGAGTCAAAGAACACAAATACATCACACCTGAACTGAAGAACTGCATTAAGTTCAGACACTGTCACTGCACTAAGAACACTGAACTGAAGAACTGCATTAAGTTCAGACTGGAGAAAATGAACCCAAGCCATGTCACTGCACAGGAATTTAAGAACACAAATACATCACACCTGAACTGAACTGAAGAACTGCATTAAGTTCAGACTGGAGAAAATGAACCCAAGCCATGTCACTGCACAGGAATTTAAGAACACAAATACATCACACCTGAACTGAAGAACTGCATTAAGTTCAGACTGGAGAAAATGAACCCAAGCCATGTCACTGCACAGGAGCTAAGAACACAAATACATCACACCTGAACTGAAGAACTGCATTAAGTTCAGACTGGAGAAAATGAACCCAAGCCATGTCACTGCACAGGAGCTAAGAACACAAATACATCACACCTGAACTGAAGAACTGCATTAAGTTCAGACTGGAGAAAATGAACCCAAGCCATGTCATTGCACAGGAATTTAAGAACACAAATACATCACACCTGAACTGAAGAACTGCATTAAGTTCAGACTGGAGAAAATGAACCCAAGCCATGTCACTGCACAGGAATTTAAGAACACAAATACATCACACCTGAACTGAAGAACTGCATTAAGTTCAGACTGGAGAAAATGAACCCAAGCCATGTCACTGCACAGGAGTCAAGAACACAAATACATCACACCTGAACTGAAGAACTGCATTAAGTTCAGACTGGAGAAAATGAACCCAAGCCATGTCACTGCACAGGAGTCAAGAACACAAATACATCACACCTGAACTGAAGAACTGCATTAAGTTCAGACTGGAGAAAATGAACCCAAGCCATGTCACTGCACAGGAGCTCAAGAACACAAATACATCACACCTGAACTGAAGAACTGCATTAAGTTCAGACTGGAGAAAATGAACCCAAGCCATGTCACTGCACAGGAGCTAAGAACACAAATACATCACACCTGAACTGAAGAACTGCATTAAGTTCAGACTGGAGAAAATGAACCCAAGCCATGTCACTGCACAGGAATTTAAGAACACAAATACATCACACCTGAACTGAAGAACTGCATTAAGTTCAGACTGGAGAAAATGAACCCAAGCCATGTCACTGCACAGGAGCTAAGAACACAAATACATCACACCTGAACTGAAGAACTGCATTAAGTTCAGACTGGAGAAAATGAACCCAAGCCATGTCACTGCACAGGAATTTAAGAACACAAATACATCACACCTGAACTGAAGAACTGCATTAAGTTCAGACTGGAGAAAATGAACCCAAGCCATGTCACTGCACAGGAGCTAAGAACACAAATACATCACACCTGAACTGAAGAACTGCATTAAGTTCAGACTGGAGAAAATGAACCCAAGCCATGTCACTGCACAGGAATTTAAGAACACAAATACATCACACCTGAACTGAAGAACTGCATTAAGTTCAGACTGGAGAAAATGAACCCAAGCCATGTCACTGCACAGGAGTCAAGAACACAAATACATCACACCTGAACTGAAGAACTGCATTAAGTTCAGACTGGAGAAAATGAACCCAAGCCATGTCACTGCACAGGAGTCAAGAACACAAATACATCACACCTGAACTGAAGAACTGCATTAAGTTCAGACTGGAGAAAATGAACCCAAGCCATGTCACTGCACAGGAGCTAAGAACACAAATACATCACACCTGAACTGAAGAACTGCATTAAGTTCAGACTGGAGAAAATGAACCCAAGCCATGTCACTGCACAGGAATTTAAGAACACAAATACATCACACCTGAACTGAAGAACTGCATTAAGTTCAGACTGGAGAAAATGAACCCAAGCCATGTCACTGCACAGGAGCTAAGAACACAAACACATCACACCTGAACTGAAGAACTGCATTAAGTTCAGACTGGAGAAAATGAACCCAAGCCATGTCACTGCACAGGAGTCAAGAACACAAATACATCACACCTGAACTGAAGAACTGCATTAAGTTCAGACTGGAGAAAATGAACCCAAGCCATGTCACTGCACAGGAGCTAAGAACACAAATACATCACACCTGAACTGAAGAACTGCATTAAGTTCAGACTGGAGAAAATGAACCCAAGCCATGTCACTGCACAGGAGTCAAGAACACAAATACATCACACCTGAACTGAAGAACTGCATTAAGTTCAGACTGGAGAAAATGAACCCAAGCCATGTCATTGCACAGGAATTTAAGAACACAAATACATCACACCTGAACTGAAGAACTGCATTAAGTTCAGACTGGAGAAAATGAACCCAAGCCATGTCACTGCACAGGAATTTAAGAACACAAATACATCACACCTGAACTGAAGAACTGCATTAAGTTCAGACTGGAGAAAATGAACCCAAGCCATGTCACTGCACAGGAGCTAAGAACACAAATACATCACACCTGAACTGAAGAACTGCATTAAGTTCAGACTGGAGAAAATGAACCCAAGCCATGTCACTGCACAGGAGCTAAGAACACAAATACATCACACCTGAACTGAAGAACTGCATTAAGTTCAGACTGGAGAAAATGAACCCCAAGCCATGTCACTGCACAGGAGTCAAGAACACAAATACATCACACCTGAACTGAAGAACTGCATTAAGTTCAGACTGGAGAAAATGAACCCAAGCCATGTCACTGCACAGGAGCTAAGAACACAAATACATCACACCTGAACTGAAGAACTGCATTAAGTTCAGACTGGAGAAAATGAACCCAAGCCATGTCACTGCACAGGAGCTAAGAACACAAATACATCACACCTGAACTGAAGAACTGCATTAAGTTCAGACTGGAGAAAATGAACCCAAGCCATGTCACTTGCACAGGAGCTAAGAACACAAACATGTCACAAGGACCCAAACTAAAGAAGTTAAAGCAATGTGATTTCAATCCTCGAAACATAGTATTATACTTTTTATATCATATAACGATGGAAAAGGTTCATTATTCTTTCAAATTAAAGTTAACTTTTACCCTTCTCTTCTTTCTTTGGGCTATGCGGTCACTTTGTAAGTTGTTAAAGTCTAATTCTATTTAAATTAATTTCAATACTTACTTTCAGATAGTTTAGTTCATTGACAAACATGTAGATATCATACTTGTCAGAATTAAAGTTATATATTTGATTGTTGAATATGTCATAGATGACATGGCAACTCAATACTAATTAACTTATATTCTTGACAAAAAATAAAAATGGCCAACTGTCGGTGGGTTTCCCATGCTCTAGTCGAAAACAAAATCAATCACATCGATTAGTAAAAATCACGATTCACAATTCTAGATCTTACACAACATTTTCCACAAATGTATGTAATAAAAACCGTAACAGTTACATATAAATTTTTTTATTTCCCAAAGCAACTTACTTTTCATATGACCCTCATACATAAATCACAATTTTGTAAATCACAAAACAGTACGAATGGTGAAACAGTAGGGATTGTAGTGGAGAACTCCCTCAACTTACCATTCAAGTCCCCAGTTTTTGCAAACTCTTTTCTCCACTGCAGAACCAGGAAAGGGCAGTAATAAACACTGAAGGTCACTGAAGGTACGTTTAATCTATACTGACCATAGATTTTTTGAGTTCTCTTGAACCCTAGGAAAGATTATGTATACATTATTTTTAACAAAGTTACCACACATACCATTCCAATAATTTGGTTTTTTTGCCAACGACAAAACATACTGGCTACATACAAATTATAACAATATATAAGTCAAAAGAATGTAATAAAAATTACAGGGCACAAAAAACTATCCACAATTATTGTGTTTAAGGTATACAGGGGTGATTCAAAAACTAAACGGCAATCTCTCGAGAGCTTATTCTATAGCTAAAAACAAGTAAAAAAGTTCGTATAACCATATGCCCGGAAAACGCTTCGTTAGCGAGTTACGCCTAGCGAAAGATTTTCGCCCGGATTTCAGAACCCTTGGTGAAGTCAGGCCATATAAAAATGGTAAAGGTAGTTACAAAGATACAAATACGATTGTTTTTTATTATGTTTTTATATCTGAAAAATGTATTAAAATTCGTCCCAGAGCTGTAAATGCAATACTTTCAGAGATATCTTACGTAAAACACAAGAATTGGTGCAAAGAAATAACACATTTTTTGTGTTTAACGTAAGATTACTTCCATAAATGTTAAATAAAGATCATTTCTTTTCTTAAACAGATTTGTAGAACATTTAATTCTGAAAAGATTCATGTGAATTACTTAGGAAAAAAAATTAATAATAGGTAATTGAAATTTAGCTTTATTTAAAAATAAAACAGACGCACAAACAAATGCATATTCTTATCTGCATAAAAATATTAACTAATGTTTAGGTTGTGAGTAACAGCTGATCATTTATTCAAACACTTTTTTATCGTCATATTTTCTTTGCAAAGGTTGGAAATATCAGCTGATCAACAATTAAGTTCATGAAGTAATATTTGAATAACCTTTATGGAGGTTTTTTGTATTGTGGGCATCGTGTGAAAGATTGTATTTTGTGAGATCCTGTGATTATTTGGAAATATTTTATACAAGTGTATATAAAATATTTTAATTAAATATTTATTTTTAAAAATATTTTATTAAATATTTTTATAAAAGTGTGATCGTAATTATCTTAGTAAATAATGGCAGATAATGTAAATGGTATGTATTCGTTTGAAGAGTATACGGACATGATACTGATTTTACGGCAAAGTTAACAAGAATGGTTTAGCTGCAGTTCAGGAATATCGTGATACTTTTCCACACATCGAAGAATACCTGATCGCAAAACAATTTGAAGCTGTGGAGAGACGACTTAGAGAAACTGGTAGCTTTAAACCGAAGCGAATAGATACTGGTCGTCAACGTAGCGCAAGGAACTATAATAATGAACAAGCAATAATAAATGCTGTAGAATTATCACCAACCAAAAGCACCAGAAACGATTATCACCATCAGTTAAATATTTGCCCAGTCAAGCCGTATGGGGCGGACACCTTCCATATGAAGCACAGTTGTAGCCCATTCCCATATAACACGTGTTCAAGAACTTATTAAACCGCAAGAATCTGTAATAAACGGAAGATGATTTCTGCCGGGCCCCTGTTAAGAAAGAAATTGTTATACGACATCAGTTATTTTTTCTTCCCGGCGTATTCCTCGTTTACTGATTGAATCCTGTTTTTAACTAGAAATTGGAATATGGTAAATTTTCGTAATACCCATACTTGGGCGTACGACAACCCACATAGTAATACTGCGCGACGAGGCATTTTCAACATATATTGTTCGAGGTCAATGTATGGCTTGGTGTTCTGGGGTGAATAATTTGATTGGTCCATTTTTCCTCCCTAAATATGACTTAATGGAGATAGCGTACTTTAAATTTTTTAAAGAACAAACCTGCCTACCCTCTTTGGGAAGATAATTCCTGTTCAAAAACAGAATAAATCATGGTTTATGCACCACTGGGACGGAGCAACCTCCACACATTTTTTCTAATGATGTGAAAAAACTATTTAAAATGATACATAACGGGTAGAAACAAATGGATTGGGTCGACAATTGGACCAGTAAAATGGGCACCACGTTTTCTCCTGAACCGCTCAACGCCCAGCAGACTTTTTCCTTTATGGGGTTGGATGAAGTCAATTGTTTATTCAAAACGGATTAACACCATAGAGACGTTACGTATTCGCATTACAGAGCGCAGAAACAATCAAGAAT
>NW_025780911.1:0-43994 GCF_021130785.1 Homalodisca vitripennis | reverse complement strand
AGCATGTTTCGGGGTGGACCGGTAGAGATGCGGTGGAATGATAGTAATATATGGGCCCATTCTGTAGATCATAAAATTTGCTAAAACCGTTAAAAATTAGATTTGAGCTTAATACTACCAACGGTTTAGTCGCTAGACGGCTCGAAAGCAAAAAACTACAACAGTTTTTAACCAGTTTCAACCGGTTTTAAATTTTTTTGAGGGTTTTAAAATTAAAAAATTCCCGGTTTTCAGACTTTTCCTGTTGGTTATACGGCGAAAGGTACCTGCATGCACCAAATTTTCAATTTTCCAGCACTTCTAGAAGTATGTTAGATTTGAATCTATATATAAGTGAGTGAGTGAGTCAGTTTCACATGCGGCTGTATAAGTATTTAGATAAACCGTTAAAGATACAAAAAAAGTGACTGGACCTTTTCTTGTCGGAAATTTTGTTTTGTCTTTCGATTATGCCATCATATTTAAGCTACGACCTATAATTTAGGCAGTACAGAGCTTAGGACAAAAGACTGCACTGGGCAGTTTAAAAATGTCACGTAAAACTTAAAAAATCAATACTTAAAACGCGTTTTGCGGCCCAAAAACCAATGGAGATAGAGTAAAGAGTTACGATGGCACATTTTTGTAGATCACCTCATTTTCCTAACTCCAACGCTTGTCCTTATTTTCGATCTCAGACCAATGGTTTCGCCGCTATCGACCCGAAAACAAAAGTTTCACGTAAAAATTACAAAAAAATTCCACATAATCACGTTTTTCGGCTGAACCACTGGAGGTAGAGCAAAAAAGTCACTGGACCTTTTATGTAGATCGCGCAATTTGCTAATTTGATGGGTCAATCAGATTTGAGCTACGACCTACCGTTCGGCCACTATCAGGCTTCGAAACTTTTATTTTAAGCAAAACATTCTCTGGAATGTCAAACATTCCCGCGTTTTGACGCTTAACCACACGAGATAGGACAAAAAGTCACTGGACCTTTTTTGGTAGAGCACTTCATTCCCCACTAACGATTATCCATCAGATTCCGAGCTACAACCTACGGTTTAGACGCTACAGAGCCTCAAACAAAAATTCTACAAGCGAAAATCGTCAAAAAATTTGACAATATTTCGAATTTGAGAGCATGTTTGGGTGGACCGGTAGAGATGCGGGGAAGTATAATGTGCTCCATTCTGTAGATCATAAAAATTTGCTAAAACCCCGATTAAAAATTAGATTTGAGCTACTACCAACGGTTTAGTCGCTAGACGGCTCGAAAGCAAAAAACTAACAACAGTTTTTAACCAGTTTCAACCGGTTTTAAATTTTTTTGAGGGGTTTAAAATTAAAAATTCCCGGTTTTCAGACTTTTTCCTGTTGGTTTATACGGCGAAAGGTACCTGCATGCCAAATTTCAAGTTTCCCAGCACTTCTAGAAGTATGTTAGAATTTGTATCTATATATCAGTGAGTGGAGTGAGTCAGTTTCACATGCGGCTGTATAAGTATTTAGAATAACCGTTAAAAGATACAAAAAAAGTGACTGGACCTTTCTTGTCGGAAAATTGATTTTTGTCTTTCGATTATGCCATCAGATTTAAGCTACGAACCTATAATTTAGGGCAGTACAGAGCTTAGTTAGGACAAAAGACTGCACTGGGCAGTTTAAAAATGTCACGTAAAAACTTAAAAAATCAATACTTAAAACGCGTTTTGCGGCCAAAGCAATGGAGATAGAGTAAAGAGTTACTGGCACATTTTTGTAGATCACCTCATTTCCTAACTCCAACGCTTGTCTTATTTCGATCTCAGACCAATGGTTTCGCCGCTATCGAGCCCGGAAAACAAAAGTTTCACGTAAAAATTACAAAAAAATTCCACATAATCACGTTTTTCGGCTGAACCACTGGAGGTAGAGCAAAAAGTCACTGGACCTTTTATGTAGATCGCGCAATTTGCTAATTTGATCGGTCAATCAGATTTGAGCTACGACCTACCGTTCGGCCACTATCAGGCTCGAAACTTTATTTTAAGCAAAACAATCTTTGGAATGTCAAACATTCCCCGCGTTTTGACGCTTAACCACACGAGATAGGACAAAAAGTCACTGGACCTTTTTTGTAGAGCACTTCATTCCCACTAACGATTATCCATCAGATCCGAGCTACAACCTACGGTTTAGACGCTACAGAGCCTCAAACAAAAATCTACAAGCGAAAATCGTGTCAAAATTTGACAATATTTTCGAATTTGAGAGCATGTTTCGGGTGGACCGGTAGAGATTGCGGGGAAGTATAATGTGCCCATTCTGTAGATCATAAAATTTGCTAAAACCCCCTTAAAAGTTAGATTTCAGCTTACTACCAACGGTTTAGTCGCTAGAACGGCTCGAAAGCAAAAAACTACAACAGTTTTTTAACCAGTTTCAAACCGGTTTTAAATTTTTTTGAGGGGGTTAAAATTAAAAATTCCCGGTTTTCAGACTTTTCCTGTTGGTTATACGGCGAAAGGTACCTGCATGCCAAATTTCAAGTTTCCAGCACTTCTAGAAGTATGTTAGAATTTGTATCTATATATCAGTGAGTGAGTGAGTCAGTTTCACATAGCGGCTGTTATAAGTATTTAGATAACCGTTTAAAGATACAAAAAAAGTGACTGGACCTTTCTTGTCGGGAATTTGATTTTGTCTTTCGATTATGCCATCAGATTTAAGCTACGAACCTATAATTTAGGCAGTACACAGAAGCTTAGGACAAAAGACTGCACTGGGCAGTTTAAAAAATGTTCACGTAAAACTTAAAAAATCAATACTTAAAACGCGTTTTGCGGCCAAACCAATGGAGAATAGAGTAAAGAGTTACTGGCACATTTTTGTAGATCACCTCATTTCCTAACTCCAACGCTTGTCTTATTTCGATCTCAGACCAATGGTTTCGCCGCTATCCGAGCCCGAAAACAAATGTTTCACGTAAAAATTACAAAAAAATTCCACATAATCACGTTTTTCGGCTGAACCACTGGAGGTAGAGCAAAAAGTCACTGGACCTTTTATGTAGATCGCGCAATTTTGCTAATTTGATCGGTCAATCAGAAGATTTGAGCTACGACCTACCGTTCGGGGCCACTATCAGGCTCGAAACTTTATTTTAAGCAAAACAATCTTTGGAATGTCAAACATTCCCGCGTTTTGACGCTTAACCACACGAGATAGGACAAAAAGTCACCGGACCTTTTTTGTAGAGCACTTCATTCCCCACTAACGATTATCCATCAGATCCGAGCTACACCTACGGTTTTAGACGCTACAGTACAGAGCCTCAACACAAAAATCTACAAGCGAAAATCGTCAAAATTTTGACAATATTTTCGAATTTGGAGAGCATTGTTTCGGGTGGACCGGTAGAGATGCGGGGAAGTATAATGTGCCCATTCTGTAGATCATAAAATTTGCTAAAACCCCTTAAAAGTTAGATTTGAGCTACTACCAACGGTTTAGTCGCTAGACGGCTCGAAAGCAAAAAAACTACAACAGTTTTTAACCAGTTTCAAACCGGTTTTTAAATTTTTTTGAGGGGTTTTAAAATTAAAAATTCCCAGGTTTTCAGACTTTTCCTGTTGGTTATAACGGCGAAAGGTACCTGCATGTTTAAATTTCAAGTTTCCAGCACTTCTAGAAGTATGTTAGAATTTGTATCTATATATCAGTGAGTGAGTGAGTCAGTTTCACATGCGGCTGTATAAGTATTTAGATTAAATTAGCTATATACTTGAAACTTTTGCAAGCTAACTCAGTGGAATATTTACATGTAGTGCTCCTACAGCTGGACCGTACTACTTCTACGGTTGTATACAGTTATATTAAGATAACTTCATCTCTTAGATTTTCAGATTTTAGGATTTGACCATTGTTTTTTATGTGGAAATAGAAAATAAAATATGATTACTATATACTAATACAATTCTTAAGGCATTACAGGACGACTTCGTTCAGGTACTCTCTTTTATTTAAAGAAAGTTCTTCTGCAAAGTTTAATTACATTCAAATAAGTTTATAAAAGCTCGTAGGTAAGAATTAGAAATATGCTATCTAACTGAAATATTTTATTATTGCATAATTTTGAGACACAAATTATTTACGAATAACATCACTCACCTAAATAAATCTAAGATTTTCACAGAAATTAATTCCCTATAGACTAAGTAAATTGTATGTTATTTGTGTTTATATTTCCTTTGTTGAGGATAGAATCACATGCTTTACCTTAACTATTTCAGATGTGTGAGTTTACGTTATGGTGGTTATATAATATATTATAACCTTAATATAACCTAACTATTACATAACCTTAATATTATTAAGGTTATGTAATAGTTATGGGGATATGGTTGTGCCTCAACAATTTATAACATAAAACTGAGATATAAACAAACACGTGTATGAGTATGTTACACCAAATGTCATGTAGCAGATTTCGCTAAGTTATCATTTACAATTTAAAAATGAAATATACATATCACGTGCTAAACTACATAAGATTGTACATAGTATATTCATAAATTTGTGTAATATTTAATTGTTTCATTGCATCATGGCTACCCATAAATCATATAGTGAATCAACAGTAACGCTTAGACATAACATAGGTATGATGTATAACATAAACTAAAACTAGGCAACACCTACATATCAATAACAATTCATTCAAATTTCTAGGATGAAGGTCAGTTCGTTCTCATGATATCGTTCGAACATGCGGATAGAAAGCTATCCGTAGGATATAGTTACTTCCAGTCCATGCAGCAATAGTATTACCTGACTATCAGCAGTGCATTTCCCCAATGTATATTAAAATAATTAACATACTAATAAGACAGGGATATTAAGTTCAGTTTTTATAAAGCGGTTCAATGGTGTAATATACATGGCTATATACGAGTTGATAAATAAATTATGACGGTTGTTATGATTTATATTATAAATGTTACGAATCTTCAGTTATAAAAGCATCGCATTGCCGTCTAAATTTATAATTTTTACAATTTCCCATCAATGACGCTAAAGTGGTAATCAACTGTCAAAGTAACAAATTGAAATATAGGTATATAAATAGAATTTATTCTAATTTTGTCACGGAAGTGTATAATCTCTATGTGCCAATTCTGATGTCCAAATTCTTATCATCCTTATACTGAAACTATAATTGAAATAATAACTGCATCGATGTTTGGTGATCTACAGGTTATTTCCAATGTTCCATAATATTTCTTTAAGTCAAAATAAGAAAGGAAAGATACAGCCTAAGGTCATATTTTATTAATTTAGCAAATATATGTGTGTTTCTCTTTAATGTATATTTTAAATAATTAAAAGTATAAAGTTCGTCTATTTCAAAATTCACATTCCCATTAGACTCTGCATATTTGCTAGTCTACATATCTTGAGGCTTCAAATTAATCGGTAACTTATCTCGTTACTTTTATTAATATTACTAGTGATACCAACTTATGTTTTGTTGCGGCAAATTATAACGAACTATTAAATGTTATAAAGAGCATCATCCCACACAACAAAAGCTATAGTTAAATTAAATAATACATTTTAAACATATCCAAAGGTCGAATGCTGAATATGATTTAAGGATTCGTTCATTTTATTATTTGCTAATGGTTGAAAAAGCATTTAATTGGTTATAAAATAAGTTTATTAATTAAAATTCAAATTGATATTTATATCTTCTTAAGTTTAACCAAGATGATGAAAAAAACTAAATCTTTTAATTAAAATGAATAATGCCTCGCACTCAATGCTTGAAGTTTATATAAAAATTACTGTATTTTTGCAAAACTGAATAGAGTCGTACTTTAATGTATGATTTGGTTTCAATATACATTGATTATTCATTTCAGACTATATTCTGAATGTGATTAGTTGAATGAATGAAGTACTTATGAAACAAACTAACCATTTACTACCAAGCTACGACAGTCTTACTTTATTTAGATAAGTTTTTATAAAAGTAATAAACTGTAACTTTGAAACGATGATTTCTGGAACATTTAAAAATCAGACGCAATATAAAAATAAATAATATTATTCAACAATACGTACTTGACGCAATTCAGTGAAATCAAAATAGGCAGTCCTCAAATTGTAAAAGGCGCAAGCTCCGATAGACACAAGATCCAAACTCAGACAAGCCCTCCGGAAGCGCGTTACATATTGAGCGAGCTTTAACAGGGATCAGACATCAAGAAACTCAACCTAACCAGTAAACTGTTAAAAGCTTCCAAATAATACAAGCCTCGCATCACGGTCACGAGAAGGTCAAGACCATGGTAGAGAACAGCTACCAACCATTTAATTTGCTTATTGGCTCTTGACAGCCGAATTTCCGAGGGTTTTTTTGCCTTTAACCATGAATCAAAATTTCGCACCACAATTATATTAACTTTACAAACGGTTCATAACTGCTGATTAACTGTCAGCTGATTTTTGATATTAACTAGTTTAATTGAATTTGCTGTACACATGCTATGACATTGGTTTGGATACGCTATAACGTTTAATAGGGTCAAGGATAGTTTATAATACCATAAAAACCCTATAGAACATAATACCGGATAGAACAGTCTAGAGGTGTAAAAATTCAGGGTTCGAAAGGGGAGCGGTAGTTTTAAAGGGCAGACCCGAATTACAGTATGGTAAATAAAAAAGCCAAAGCAAATACAGCACCGATGATCAACGGCAATCAACAGGCTTTCATCATCGCCGACTCGGAAAACGAAAGGATATACAGGGAAGATGCGTACACTAGTTCAATCGAAATCGCGCCTAGTTCGAATAGAGCCCATAACTAAGGAACGCTGACGCCAACGTACGTCAAGCGACCTACCGGCCTCGAAAAGAAACGATAAACTAAATAAAAACTATATATGTGAACTCCTCATTACAAGTAATAAAGTTTCGTCCTAATTGTATCGATTTATTTTATTGCTTTATTTTATATGTTAAACGATTTTCTATTAGCAATTTAAGTACATTAATATCCTATTTACTGATTGTATCGTTAGTGACTAGACAGTGCAGGTGAAAAAAGTATTTTGGCGGGCAAAAGAAGTACCTACTACGGCCAGGACTTACTTGCAACTTATACCGTCGTATCGTAGGGGTGGTGATTTCGACTCGACGACTCTGATTTGGACGACTCCGACTTTATGACGACTCTGACTGAGAGAGCGAGTCAGCCAGGCACAGCAGCGTACTTACATACTGTAGTAAACTGAGCCGTCCTCTGTAAGGCGGTTCAGCCCTTCAAGTGAACTCCAGCGGACTTATTTTGAAGCTCTGTGTTCGTTAAACCTGGGCGATTCGGACCCCGCCAGCCGGACGTCTCCTGCGTTGGTGTTGAGCTACTGGAGTTTAAAATTGTAGGTGTAAGAAATAAAGATCTTAGCATGTCATAACTACAAAATATTTTCCCTGTTAAAAAATAAAAATACCTTATTTAAGCCCCAGTGAATAATGACATGTTACAACACTACATATGTTTTTACCAAATTGAGCCTTACATTTTTTTCGTTATTTTTTTTGTTTTAAATAAAATGTTTACTAAACTAAATTAACATTATTGAGTTGGTAATTTAATCGATTAGAGTAAAGTGATGTTTTGTCATAAGCGTACAATGTAAAGAGTAGTGATACCACTTGAATCTATGGATAATCTGTTTTACGCAGGCAAATCCATTGCATTTTTGGCCACAAGCGTTTTTCATTAAGCTGCCTTACTAGAATCCTGTAGAGTTAACAAGATAGAGCGTCTTAAAATAGTCTACAAAGTATTCCCTTCACCACGCCATATTTTGACATAACAGGCTTCGCTGACTCATTCAAAAGCCTAAACCCCATTTCATAACGTAACATATGTTTAGATGCAATGTTATATGTAAAATTTTAACATTATTAAACACAGTTTGCATTAGCACGATGGACCTCTCTATAGGTTTGCGTACTAAAATTTTTAAATATTGTATGACCAAAAGTTCTATGAATAAAAGGCCTTTTAGAGACTTTCTTTTTCGTCTCTGAATGAGAGAATTAGGCGAAAAAACTATAGTACACTAAAACTGTATGTAGTTTAAAATTACGTTATACTTCTCCAAAAATGTGTTGTTGTTGTTGTTACAACTACTCGTCGTATACTGCGTCTCTAGATTTAAAATAGTAGGATAATATCTTACACGTTTTAAAATAAAAACATATATTACATTTGGTACTTTAATAGGAAGTCTACTTATCTTAAAAGAAGGTTATTGTTTTGCAAACCTTGAAAATTGAGAAGAAGATAATATTAATAGTAACAATAAAAATATAAAAACTTGCCTTAATACTGATGAAATGTGTATATGTATTTATAATTCAAAATGATACCAAATTCAGATTTTTAAATCACAAAGCTGATGATAATTCACTTTATAATAACAAATATATAATGACACTTTCGAAGGACTAATTAATATAAAAACAATATGTATGTAAACGAAAGCTTATGTTTGCTTCAGGCAATTTTAAAGTATAAATACACATATATGTATGAAAATGCCAGACTAGAATTTGTGTTTAGCATACATTACTTCACATAGTGATGTTATGGAAGTTAAGTAAAGGAATAAATGTATTAAATGAGGCAACACGTTATGTGTACACTTTGGAGTACACAGTACCTCTGAGCTAGTTTGAAACGACAACATTAACTTAATCACATACATACCACTGGGGTTGGCCTGTGAATATTCTTTAGGTAACGAGCATTTTAGTTAAATTTGGTACTCAACTTGCTGGATGATCATCCCTGCCAATAATCCTTAAAGCTCTTGTTTTACCATTCCCTATTCAGAATTCATTATAATCGTAATTTAGATTTAAAAATATTTTAACACATAGTTCTTCTAATAAGTAAATAAAATTCAGAATATTTGTTTTTTTTGGATTCTGCAAACAAACGGGAGAACAATACAGATTCCTCAGTCTATGTTATGTGGTGTACGAGTGTAGTGGGTTTACCTGTACATGGAACCATATATAAAGTCACATGTTTCTCGAGGCTCCATTTCCTCCAAGAAAAAGTCTCCCTGTCATAACTAATGATATAAGTCCAGACCATGTAAACTAGATGACTATGAGCCCTTTATAGTGAAGCACACATACTTGAGGATTACTGAAATGTTTGAAGATTATAAGCTAACCCTAACTTTTTTAATCACATTTAAAACACTTTATTTATTCTAATATATAATTTTTTTTTATTGAATACTAAATGTTTACTACATATTATTTACTGTCTAGTCCTGTTATATTTAATAAAAAATTAAAAATGAAGCTAAACTGTTGATACAGTTCAATAGTGTCAGAAATAATATGACCGTTTAGTAATAATGATAATAGTTATGACATTAAGAAAAAAAACATGTACTTTATCTGCTTTAAATTTAAATAGCAGTGTAACTAATTCCATCTTATTGCAGTTTATAGTTTTGATATAAGTTATTTTAGATATAAAGCTCGCTACCTTTTTATTTTAGAAAGTATTCTCAGGAACATGTCCTACTGTTTTTTAAATTTTTTTATGTAGGACGCAAACTTTGAATGTATTAGTTTTTGATCACACCTTTAGAAAATAGATATTTCTTTTACCGTTTTAAACCTCAATGTTGTAGTTATTTTACGTGCATACTAAACAATATAGACAAAAGTTTTTTTATTATTTTGAGAAACAATGTTTAAAATGTAATAGATGTCATACAGGCTTAGTATGCAATAATTAAAAAACAATTACACTAACAACAATTATACTGTGCATTATTTAACATTACTTTAATTGTATTACATATTATCAAGCAGCTAGGACTTCGTCTACTGTTTATATATTGCATGAGCTTTAAAACAGAAATAAGGTATTTCCCACTAAGTAGATGAATATTTGTTTGGGAAAATACTGTCAGGTGCATTGAAGGTACCTTGAAGAAATAACGAGAGAACACGACTCTCTTATTACCTATAAAATGTGAAGTGCTGTCTTGGCATCACATTCTTTTTCCCTCATATTATATCTAAGGTAAATATACAGATCTTAATATGTAACTTTATATTTTACACTATTTAAAGATTTACTATTAAATTTTAGTATTATTAAGATTTTAAATTTATTTTAGTACATAATTCGTACTTATTGGATTAAATCTGTCCTTTAATTTAAAATACAACACAGAAATGTTATATTAATTACAAGTACACTGTTTAAAGTTACCATAGAATACCGATTCGGTAAATGTATAGGCCTAATAATATTTGGAATCATGATTTTTAAGACACTTTTCGAATAATAAATTGTATTTGTTTTTCCATACATACTTATTAGTTATCAATGCATTTTAGTAATATATAAATTGTAAGATCATGAAAAATTGGGTATAATATTAAAGTTTATTAAGTGTAATTATAAAAATCTTGACATATAAACAGAGAAATATCTAACGAAATTATTCTAAATGGGATTTTTAATTGTTGCTATTCATAGGAAAAGGGGTTTTTATTTGTTTAAATAATAAAGAGGTTTTATTTATAGAAATATTACCGATGTTAATAAACCGTGTAATGAACTAGTTATTATGGTTATGTTTAAAATAATTACTACACCGAATAATGTTTGTAATCTAAGTTTCAAAACGTTTTTAAATAAAAATGAAAACTTGTATTACTCTTTAAGCACTTTTATAATCTTATATATTATAGGTTTTGAATGTATTATTTTTTAAAAATATTTAAGGAGTCCGCCGTCTTGAAATGTGTAATGATAATGTAAAAAAAAATCTTGTTTTTAAGGTATACGAACAGTAATAATAACCATTTTAAGGTATTTTCTTTTTCCGGTATTTTGCAATACAACTAAAATGTAAAAACCACAAACGGAATTGTATCCAAACACTTGTGACCAAATCTTTATTGTAATTGCTTTTTTGACTTGACACAAAGAAAAATTCAAAAATATTACCAGAGTGAGCTACCAGATATGCAAACTAATAATATAATCTACATTCATAAATATATAATACGTGTATTATATATGAAGCTCCTTGTTTACGTGGTGCAATCCGAAGATTAATATGCTGATTTCGTCTGAATGTCGCGTACACGCTAATAGACACGCTCGGCTCTAGGATAATTTTCCTTTACTAAGTTTCCCGAAAAGACCACGTTATATTTTTATTTTATACATAATCTCTGAATTGTTTTATCTTTATTATCACCGTATATTTTATTGATTGATTTTCTTATAAAATTGTAACACTTTTTTCATAAGGAATGCAATTAAAATAATTCATGGTCAGATAATTTACCTTAAATTAACAAAGTCAAGAATACCGTTTTATATTATTTACAATTACTAACATATTTCTATAATATTAAACTATTGGTGCATAGAATTTAATATAATTTTAAAATATTGTGTTGTAAATATCTGAAAATATAATATTAAAAATGGCAATACTTACAATAACTATATTTTCCGGGAGCATGATACAACATTTTATATAAATTATTTAATCCAAACAATTGAAAGAAATAGTTCCTCCACCCCTGAATATGTATAATACGAAACATTGTAGGCTAATTGTCACAAATATAGAAAACTAAAATACTGATATAGTGTGTAAAAACGTACTGAATGTCTTTCACATACAGACTGGTAATTTATTTCATGGGAAACCAGCCATTGGTATTTCCAAGAAATCCTACTGGACATTGGTTTAAACAAAACAAAACATAATAAATCATATGTCATTCAAGGTTGATGATGTTTGTTGATTGGTGCAATTATTTTTTTATTAATTTGATGTATATCCTTAGTGGCTGAACGTTTTATCTGCTGTGCAATATATTTAAATGTAAAATAAATTGTATAGGTTTTATAGAAAAAAAGTATTGGTAACAACATTTTATAGAGTAACAGTAGAAGGCTTCTGGTTTATGGAATTCCTCTTATGTTTATAATGCCTTTAAAATAAGCTGCCATTTTCGAGTGTTTTCTGTTTAAAATTTTGAATTACACCAGAAATACTCCATTTTTGAAGGGGGAAGTCAGAATTGTCCATACAAATCTTCTGCAAAAACTTCTCAATTAGTCATAACATTATTTCTTAAAGGAAATTACTCAATTTCTATTAGTTAATATTAGTTAATAGTTAATATTAGTTAATAAGGGAGGAGGAAGGATTTTTAAGACACCCGGTATATTTCGTAGTAATATTTCTAAAAAAACACTTTACTACAGTTTTGTGAGTATCCTTTAGGTAGACGCCATAAAATATACTAAATAATGACGAGAACACACGCTGTTTTATTGTGAAGGACTACAACGTGGAACTTTATAAAGTGAACTTATATAATACCCTTTTATGTTAAAATGCTTTACAGTTGACCTTAATTAGTTTTCCAGATACGTAATCTTGCTATACTAGTACTACTAAGACAAAAATTTACGATTTATTTAAATAAGTGTATATGTGTATTTAATTCTGCGCTAACGATATATGATGTGAAGGTGAGTAATAAGAGTAGCCTGCAATAATAGAAGAATATTAATAAACAAAATGGAATATATTTCGTACACACATTGTATCTAAACAAAATTTTTTTATATACGTGCGATTATGTTATATTTACTATGTTAAGTAACTTTGTTTTTATATTGTTAGTTAGATAATCTTATTCTAAAAATTCAATTTTTACCATTTAGCTATAGCTTAATGTTGAAGAAGTATGAAGATTGGAAGAATATTTTATCATCAAAACTAATATAAAATGCGCGTAAATATATTTACCCCAGAAGGTTAAGTAAATATAACTTTACTGCCAATTATCAATGCTACTTTTTTTACTACTATATCATACTTTTACGGATGAGGAGTTACGAGAAAGAAGATAATACTGCTATTTAATAGGTTTAAAATTTGCATCTAGTGAAGACCGCTTCTTAATTTTCTTCTTCGATGTTATCAACTACGTCATGGTTCTACGTTCATTTTCATTAGATTCATAATCTACTTCAGATCAATAAAATTCAGCTTCAATCATCGTCAATTTCTTAGCGGCAAATTAAAAAAGTCTCTAAAGACGGAAATTTTAACACAACAATGTATAAAACAATAATAATTAACATTTATATAAGAAAACAACAACTAGTAAATATTAACATTACTTGAACACTGGGTTATAGTATAGTATACCCCAAGCGCTCAGATTTAGACATACAGAAATGTAACAAGTAAAACAAATACACCAACTAATAGAGCGAAAAAAATCAAGTAAAAGTCATAAGGAGCTATAATATTTAGGCATACCATATTACTATCACACCCACACACACACACACACACACACACACACACCACACACACACACACACACACACACACACACACACACACACACACACACACACACACACACCACACACACAACACACATAACTAATTCCCACAAATTTTAATCAGTAATGTTTAGCATCAAGAAAAATTCTTATGGGCGATTTACACTTTTTAATATTTCTGTAATTAATATCTTAGGAAGATTAAATCTATTTTAATCTAATATATAGCTATATTTAATAAATCCAATCCCATGAAAATCTTTAAAAATCTGAAAATTTTTAATGTTAAAATAAATTTATACCTTGAAAATCATCAACTCTAAAGGCGATTTTGTTAAGTAACTTATCTATAATAAATCTATCAATAGGTTATAACATAAATTAAGAGCTTACAGTGTAATAACGTAATATTATATACACTTTTTTCTTTATTTTTATAACTTTAAAAAGAAAGACATTTGCCTAAAACATGTAAATTATTGACAACGTTGAAATAAATAGGACGAATAGTAATAACAATATTGTAATTTTAAATTATTTTTAAGCTGGCAATATTGTATTTCTTGCACGGTTATTTTTTTATTCAATATTCCCCTATATTTAATTTAATGAGTGTTTCTGACTTACCTACAGTAATATGTTTTAGGGTCGAGAGCCGATTTCTATTGTATAAGAGTAAAAAACTGAATATCTTGCTTGTTCATATCGTTCCAAACATTTTAAATCGTAAAGAAAACAGTAAAGAGTTTTCTATCAAAATGTATGAAGATACATCAAGGTTTCGCAAAGCCTATCAGTGGACAAAACACTGGGAAAATTTCTTTTATAAATCGAGGAGACATTCAGTTGGATAATAGTGCATCTCATTTCATTGAATTTGTTAATTACAAAAATATATTTTAGATTGGTAATCGTGGCATTAAAATGATAAATTAGTATGCAAACCAAATAGTGGCATAGAAATTTGTAAGGTGGGAATCTGCAACACATATAATTTACAAAATCCACAATATATCTTTTGAAAGGAGACTATAATATACAAAATTTTAAAAAAAATAATTAGCCTAACATTTTTCATACATTTTATTACACATTGAGTACAATAAATTTGTATGATGTTAGATGTCCATCCTTGAAAGTTGGGTGCAGTTATTGAATAATATCACTCAGTACGCTGTTTCAATTTCTTATTTTTCTGCTAAGAATGTATAAAACCTCCATAATATTCCGCTTGTCTTTAATACATTTCAAGAATGCGAATAATCTACACACGAAATGTATCTTTGCAATCTCAGTGAGAAGCCTATTAAACCGAATCTCTGTTGTATTTCTCCTTTGTAAAGTAGCTTTGTAAAGAAGAAGTTTTATCAATGTTGTAAGGCTTTAAGAGTGTGAAAAATGTAAGATTTGAGAGGTTTTTTTTTTATGGTCATATTCGTCAAAGTAAAACATTATAATACAAAATATTCACGCGGATATCGGTTTGTACTTGAAGGACTCCACCAATGTCTGTTCCGCGTTTATATTATAAATATTATTTATTAAATTAATAAAATTTTACATTTTCATCATTAGAAATGTTTAACCTACTGTATAAAAGCATATGATGTATATAAAATGTTTTTTTCTTATAAAAGAATAATATATTTAATTGTAGGAAAAAATATTAATTTTCATTATCTTTTTTCGATAAAAATATGTTTGGTGTGGGGTGTATGGGTGGTCGTTAATCTATGACATGGAAATGAAGTTTTACATTATAAAGTAGTTCATAAAAGATGAAATCCCTTACATAAACAAGTACAGATTTAGTGATCATATAGGTTATTGATCTCTATAAAACGAAAAATGAAAACACATCATTGAATATAAAAACACATTTGAGATATACGCGTTAAGAATTATTTTTTGAATTAACTTTGAATTTTCTCTCCAACACTTAGAGAAAAGTTACGACGTATAAAACGTAAATTTATTTACGCTTTATAAATAAAATTACGAAACCAACCTCCAAGTAAACCTTTTGATGGGGTTATGATTTTGCTTCCATTACTAAAACGAATAACCTATAAATTAAAATTAAAATTTATAGTACAAAAAACCTCTACCAGTAATATTCATTTACAAAACTAGAAATTGAGGTAGAGAACCAAAATAAAAGGTCATACATATTCGTTTATTTTTGAAGACATACCACGATAACAACACAGTAAAAGCTGACATTACATTTCTCGTAATTTCATTCATAGAAACTTTGTTGTTAGTGTGTTTTATTTTTGCTTTAGTCTCCTGTGTTTTGACATCGTATGGATTCATTATCTCCATTCTTGACATAATTTCATTCATGTACCAGTCAGGTATCTCGTAATAATTATTTTAACTTATAATATCAAAGCATTGCTGCATATTTTAGTTTCTAATTTATTATGTAGTTTTACAACCTAAAGTGAGTATATATCAATCCTAGAACCATAAGCGTTTCAAATGTTGTACTTACAGTATTGCACTAATAATAGTCATAAATTTTATAGAAAAATTAGATAATGTTTTTAAAATTTATTAAAAAATTTAATATTTTTTAAATATTCTTCATAAGAGAAGTTTGGAGAACATGACATCACGTGTACCGCAAAAAGGTTAATTGAGATTATGTACAAAATATAGAATTTAGGGCCCAAATAATCAATATATACATCAATTTTTTTCATGTTAGAGATGTAGCCTCGAAAAGTGTTTTTTTTTTTTAATATGTGTATAACACACAATATGAATAAACCTTTTAACACTGTTTTTAAACTTTAATTTTTCTTACGATGTACATTTCGAAATCTCTGCGATTTTATCTTCAGGTACTAACTGTTAAAAGGTTTATTCATATTTTGTTATACAAATTTTTGACGTGACAAACGTCTTAAATTAGGTTGCGGCTCGGAGTCACTCATGAAAAAGTGTAACGCCCGGTAACGTTACGATGTCCGTCCAGTGGGTCCGCCGCACGGGATCCGCACGGGATAAAGCAGATAACTGTGGGTCCGCCGCACGGGATAAAGCAGATAACTATGTTTATTCGTGAAAATGGTGGAAGTGCTTAGATTCGTCATTTACAACAACTACAACAATAAAGGTAAATAATTGTACACTGATATTTCATTATCGTTAAACTATGATTGATTGATTAATTGTTAGATTGACACAAAGTTGAGAAACTGAGTTTAGAGGTTATGTCATACTATTGACAAAATGTTGATAGTGTTAAGTAAATTATTAGTTTAAAAATCACTCTGCAATCAATCGTAATTCAGTCGATTGAGAAAGAAACAGCGCGTATTGCTAGTCAAACATTTAAAATAACAAATTATAAACCTCTAACCTGTCATAACAGTGCGACCAAACAAACGAACTAAACCGACCAATCACCACGCGCGGAGTTAGAATTTAACTGTGTTTAGCAAGAATTTCAAATTCCCAATTTTAGTAAATGTTTTATTCAACTTTACCATTTACAATAACAAATTTTAATTAATTTCAAATTATGTACAATGTTTTAGTAAACAAAATATATTTCTATAGTTAAAATTTGTGCAATTCTTATTTTCATTCAATCCCTTGTTCCTATTGTGCAATTTAATAATATTCATATCAATAAATATTCTACCGAGAAAAAGACGTTGTCACGTAAAAATGTTCGCCCGTAAAACCGACTTTACAGGCAACCATAATTTTTTTTCATAAAATCAATCTTGTTCGGAACATATTCCAATGTGGATTCATGGTTGCATCAGAGAAGCAATTGATTAGAGTACATAATGACTACATCAAATTACAAACAAATAATTTAATGGCTAAATTGTGTGCCTAAATATGTTTTTAAAACACGGAAGGATCTTATGCTTATATTAGCAGGCATTGTTCTGTAATAATAAGATCTCTTTAAAGTTATTAACGATATTTTCATACCATTAGAAACGAGAGGGTTCATATAATAGCTTTTATATATATATATATAAGTAGATAATAATATGGCGGTCCTAGCGCACTTTCGGAGCCGACCGAAAAGCAATGTAAAATACTGTTCAATGTACCATAAAGGAAGCTGAGAAATAACACACCAAATCTCAATGAAAAATTAACCGAATCTACAGTCGTTCGTCTCCAAAAGCGATCCAGGATCGGTTCATTACTATCTACTCCTGAGGAATGAAAAATTAACCGAATCTGAGCTTCTACTTTCTTGAGCTGTGCTTTGTAAAATGTTGTCAAATCTGCTACGAATAAAGGAAAAATCTTCGAAATCTTAATAAAATTTAATCAATTTAAAACATTTTTACTAAAAACATACTTTAATAAAAAAAAACTTTTCTACTAAATAGCAAACATGAACTCACCAAGATCTCTTCAGTTTCTAGCATTTCAAGAAGTTGCCAGGGGGGAAAATTGTAAAGAGTTCAAAGAGTTACCAGAATATTGCAAACTACAATTGATATCAGCATTAAATTTAAAGGACTTGGATTCCAAATATATTTCAACACGGATAGCTCTAGCGGACATGTATGAATTAATTTCAAAAGATCTTGGACAAAGGTTAAAAGAAAAACAGCAAACAGAATATTTTAAGCAATTTTGTATGGAGTTTTTTGGGCACTATTATAACTTTATCCACCATAATTTGATCAAAACTATGAAGGATTGGAGCTACAGAAGTGTTTATGAAAGAGGATGTAAGGAATTATACAGCATTACTAGAGACTCTTTGTCAATATCAAGATTTATCAATAAAATTCATTAAACAAAAACAAAGAATTCTTGCTTTTCGATTTTGATGACATTTTGGATGAAATGAAACACATTAATGTTCGTAATATTCCTTGTGATTCTAAAGAAGAAAGAGAAAATCTAATTCTTGAAAAATTCAAGCGTTTACATGGCGGTTGGAGCCCCGAGGAGTTGGAAGTATATTGATCAAGCCACGAAATAAAATCCTTATTCTACAAAATTGATAGTAACACAGTCTTTATCTTTAATAGTCTTCTTTCCAGTAACAACCAAGTGTAATTTATCATGTTTATTCAATTCTTTAAATCTTTTTTTCATCCAAAACAGTCAAAAAGTCTGTTCGGTAAGTGTACTTTATAATCTTCCAACTCGGCAATTATTGTAAACCCGAATTTATCCCTTCATTTTCTCCAAATTCAAAATTTTGTATTTCTTATTTTCTTCCCAATTCATTTAACTTCTTATACTCTTTAAACTTACATTCTCCAATATCATTTAACTCCTTCAAGAACTCCATTTAAATAGAAAAAATTCAAAGTCAAAAAGTGCAAAACCATTTCTCGGTCGACCTTTTCTCCTCCCTCTGTCTCTTTCTCTCTCCCTCTCTTTTTATGCCTATGACACGATCACTTCTGCCGTTTATAGGCTAGGATCTATATTCAGGCTAGAGAGAGAGAGAAGAGCGAGATACGGATAGAGAAATGGTTCCGGAATACGATCTGAATACTTCTGAACTTGGTGTTTCTCCGCTATGGCCACTCGCATTGAAACAGTTCAGAAGTAAACTTCCTAACCGACCAAACCGAATTCGCGGACATATATACTCAGCAACACAATACAACAGCCCATCGAGAAGTAAAAATTTTAGAAATTAATTTAAAATATAATTTGAAAATTACAAGTAACAAAATGTACGCATATTTAAAATAGGTAAAAATTATCTAACATTTTGAAAAAGAAAATGTTATAATAGTAAACGGGAACACAATTTTTATTCTTAAAAAGCAAATCTGCATTACCGACATTTTAGTTCCGAAAGATTGCGCTGTGTGTATCATGACAGTCGAGGTGTGCTACTACAGACCGACCATCACGATAATCGCTTCGCCTGCGTCATATCCGTAGTGATATCACGCCGTGAGAGGCGCAATCGTTGGTTTACAAGCACCATTTAGTTAAATAAATTTTTCTATATAAATGGAGCGCGAAAAAATATCATGTCCGTTCTGCAAAAAAGAAATTTTAAGAAAAAACTATGATCGCCATTATAATTCTAAAAGTCACGAAAAAACAAGCAAATTTACGATAATGAACTAAATTATTTAAGACAATGGGCTAGAGAAAATAAAATTGCCGATCACGAAAACATGTTTAATATTGAGAAATTACGTGAATTAAAGAGAAATTTCAAAGTTGAAAAGAAAAAATCTCGACCTATTTAATGATAAAAAATTTTCATTCAATAGCTGAAAAGTTGGCTATCGGTACTAACGATAAAACCAAGTCTGAAATCATTGAAAACATTGATAAAACTCTTCACGAAAAACCTGAAAATATCATAGATGTTGAAGTTTTATCCTCTGTGAAAGGTCTTTTCAAGCAATACATTTTAACGAATTTGAGCGACAATTTTATGTCAATTTACAAATATCTTTCAATTATGCGCCCAGAAATTAAAGATTTAATAGAAAAATTTCAAGAAAATGTTTAAAAATACGAAAGGTTATCTCTCTTTGGAATGTGAATACGAACGAACTTTAGTGAACGGTGAAACGCAAACATGTCCAATGTATTTTACTATCAAAGCAGCAGACGAAATCTTTGACGTAAACGACTTTATTACTAAGCAATTTAATAAATTAACACATCGAGAACAAACGAATAATCCAAATAAAGGTTCCGGATGGACATTTAAAAGTTGTAAACAACTAGTTTTGAGCCTTAACAAACACGAAATGATGAACGCAGGATCATATATCGATTTACCACAAGAGATCAAGGTAAAAAAAGCTTGTGTAAATATCAAAAATAAAGATGACTTCTGTTTTATTTACTCTATCCGATGCGCTATTGAAAAACCTAAAAGAGACTGTGAACGTGTGAAGCAATACGAGAAATTTTTTAAATGACGAAATATTTTCAGGTTTTGAGTATCCAATGTCATTTAAAGATGTAAAGTTGTTTGAAAAACGAAGCTACAATTCCAAGTATAAAGTATCCAAAAATGTCTATTAATATCTATACTCATGATGAAAAACTACATATTGTTCCGTTGCAAATTTAAGAAATATATGATGCAGAATTAAATATTGATCTACTGTATGTAAAAAAATGAAGAAACATCTCATTATGTTTTGATAACAGATTTAAATAAGCTCGTTTTCTCTCAGTTATCTAAGCATGAACACAAAAAATTTCTATGCAGAAGATGTTTAAGCCATTTCTACAAATCTGGAGATTTAACAGATCATTTAGAAATTTGCAAGCAACATGAAGTTTGTAAGCCAATTATGCCGTTTTCAGGTCAAACAACTAAATTTACTAATTATCAAAAGAAGTTTAGCCATCCGTACGTTATTTATATGGATTTTGAGAGCATACTAGAAAAAATTCCGACATGCAAGAACAATCCACAAAGATCGACTACAACCAAGATTCAGAAACACATTCCTTATGGATTTACTCTATATTTAGTGTCGAATGTGACCAATCGCATGTACAAACCTATTATGTTATAGAGCAAAAAATGAAGACGATTTGCCTAATGTTCCTGCAAAATTGTTTGAAGAAACTTAATAAATTATCGAAAATACATAGCTAAAAAGTATAATTCTAAGAATGAAAAACCTATGAAATTGACTGAAAGAAGAAGAAATTTCATACCAAAATGCAAACGTTTGTCACATCTGTGAATGGTCTGCTTATGATGTTGGGTCAATTCAGTATGGTTTTACTCCTGATAGTTGGAAAGATAAGAGTTATAATAAAGTAAGAGATCATTGTCATTTAACTGGCAAATTTCGAGGAGCAGCTCATAGAGTTTGCAATGTGAATCTCAAGTTTCCTCAAAATATTCCAGTTTTCTGTCACAATATGAGTAACTAAGATACTCATTTGTACATAAAAGAATTGGCGAAACAATATGGAAACGTTGATTTGATTGCAAACACAGACGAAAAAATATATAAATTATTCTGTAAATTCTGGATATGGCTATGAGTTTGACAATGATAAACCTAGAAAATTTATAAAGTTCTCTTTCGTAGACACATTTAGATTCATGGCCTCGTCTATTGCAAAGTTAGCTAAAAACCTCAAGAAAGAAGACTTCAAACATACAAATCATTTTATACAAGATGGTCTGAACGCAATTCTAGAAAGACAACCAAATGACGAAGAAGAAATCTTTAAAATTCTATCTGGAAAAGGAATATTTCCCAATGAATTTATCGATAGTATTGAAAAACTTGATTACACAGAAGAGCTGAAAATTGAAGATTTCTATTCACTTTTGACAGATGAGAGCATATCTGAGAAAGATTATCAACATTACTTGAGCGTTTGGAACAAATTAAAAGATAAAAATCTTGGAAATTACTCTGATTTGTACAATATCCAAGATGTACTATTGCTCGCTGATATATTCGAAAAACTTCAGAAACATTTGTCTAAATTGTTACAAACTTGATCCGGCACATTATCTAACAGCTCCCAGTCTCGCATGGGACGCAATGTTAAAATTAACGAAAATTGAGCTTCAGCTAATTAACGATTATAATATGTATTTGATGATTGAAAAAGGCATTCGCGGGGGCATTTCTCAGTGTATTAAGCGATATGTGAAAGCAAATAACAAATATTTGAAAGATTTCGATAAGACAAAAGCCCGAAAACTATTTGTTTATACGTTGATGCTAATAACCTTTATGGGTATGGCCTAATGCAAAAACTGCCGTTTAGTGATATCAAGTGGATGGATGGATCCTAAAAACGTATACAACAGCAGAATGGCAAGAAACAATTTTGGAACTCACTGGCGACGAAGATTATGGCTATATTCTTGAAGTCGATCTAGAATATCCAACAAATTTACACGAACATCACAAGGATTTACCTCTTGCTCCAGAACATTTTAAAAACAAACTTTGCACAACTTTACTGGATAAAACTGAATACGTTGTTCATTCAAGAAATTTGAAATTCTATCTGGAACAAGGTATGATTTTGAAACATGTGAATAGAGTTATTGCATTCGATCAGAAGCCTTTTATGAAAAAGTACATTGATTTTAACACAAACATGAGAACCAAAGCTACAAGTGACTTCGAAAAGGACTTTTATAAGCTGATGAACAACTCAGTTTTTGGAAAATCTATGGAAAATGTGAGAAACAGATGTGATATTAAGCTTGGAAATGAAGAATTTTCAATGAAACAAGCTAAGAAAACAAATTTCAAATGATTTAACATCTTTGACGACAACTGTATAGCGAGTCACATGTACAAACAAAAGGTTAAATTTAACAAACCGATTTACATAAGATTTTCAGTTCTCGACCTCTCAAAATTGCTAATGTACGAGTTTTATTACAACAAATTAAAGAACTATGATCCAGATTTGAATCTGTGTTACATGGATACAGACAGTTATTTTCTAGAATTGAAACGAGATCCTTTTAAAATTATTAAAGAAAATATAGAGGACTTTGATACAAGTGATTATCCAAAAGATCACGACTGTTTCGCTACTAAAAACAAGAAAGTTATTGGAAAATTCAAAGACGAGTTAAACGGAGAAATCTTAGAAGAATTTTGTGGTTTGAGATCGAAGATGTACTCGTACAAATATCTAGACAAAAATCCAGTTAGGTGTAAAGGAATTAAGAGAAGCGTTGTAAACAAAACAATAAATATCGAAAACTTGAAGAGATGTTTGTTCGAAGATAAAGAAGAATTTAGGGGGATGACAGTAATCAAAAGCTACAAACATGAGTTGTACACCGTCACTATAAACAAGTTAGCACTGAACGCTAAAGATGATAAGAGAATTGTCCTAGAAAATAAGATCGATACAGTACCTTATGGCTATAAAAATGAAGCGAAATCTGATATATTAGATGAGTTAAATAAAACTTGAAAACTTTGACATGTAAATGGAAGATGATTTGATTCACTGCCACAAATGCAAGAAAAAACGAAAAATATAGATTCTAAAATCGTTCAAACTCAAAACGGGTTGTTGTATAGAATTGCTGCAAAATGTTTAAAATGTAAGACAAATAAGAGTAAATTTATAAAGAATCCTTATGAAAAACAAGTAAAGAAAGAATCTAAGAATAAGGAAGAAATCGAGATTGAAGCTAGAGAAATTCATGCACCAGTACGAAAAAAGTTTAAAAAGAGAAAAAATTATAACTTTAGGAATTGACGATTTATGGGCAGCAGATTTAGTAATAATGTCTAACTATTCGGATCAAAATGATGGATTCAAGTATATGTTAAATGTTATTGATACTTTCTCAAAATATGCTTGGTCAAGAGCTATCAAAAGAAAAAACGGTAAAGATGTTTCAAAAGCCTTCGAAGATATAGTAAAAGACGCGATAAAGATCAATCACAAACCACCAAATCTACTTCATACAGATAAGGGTTTAGAGTTTAAAAATAAAGAATTTAACGAAGTTTTGAGAAAATACAACATTAAGATTTATCATACTGAAAACGAAGAGAAATCAAGTATTGTAGAGAGATATAACAGAACTCAAAATGAAAGAATGAAAGTTATTTTTGAGATTAATAAAAACTTTAAATGGATCTTTATTCTTCAAAAAATAGTCACAAATTATAATGATACGGTTCACAGTACGATTAAAATGAAGCCCAAAGACGTAGATAAGGATGCAGAAAAAGCAGTTATTAGAGACCGTTTTTAAGTATATTCCACCAGAAATTCACACGAAAACTAAATTTAAAATCAATGATCATGTAAGAATTGTTAGTAAAAAAACAACATTTTCGAACAAATATAAGAAAAATTGGTCAAGAGAAATCTTTGTGATTTATCAAATTAATAACACAGATCCTGTAACTTATAGTATAAAAGATTTAAATAATGAAGAAATAACCGGAAAGTTTTATGAATATGAATTGAGAAAGTCAAAGCTATAATTTTTTCTATATAAATGGAGTCTCAAAAGAAATGTACAAAGTGTCAAGAATTTAAGGATTTTGAAGCTTTTTATAAAAATAAGAATAAAAAAGAAGGATTAGGGTCTATGTGTAAGGATTGTCGTAGTAAATATGAGAGAGAATTATACGAAAAAATAGAAAAATTCACTTTAGAAGAGAAAGAATGTTGTATTTGTAAAGAAATTAAGAATATTTCAGAATTTCACAACTGGCATTATAGTAAAGATAAAAAACAAGCTTTTTGTAAGGATTGTGCTAGAAGAAATTTCCGAGAAAGCCAAAATAAACCGACTCATTGCGAATGTGGAAGAACTCTTCAATGGTTACCTAGTTATGCTAAACATTTACAAACCAAATATCATAAGTCGAGAGTTTAACATTTTCATCGTGTAATAATTTTTTCTATATAAATGGAGTCTCAAAAGAAATGTACAAAGTGTCAAGAATTTTATAAGGAAAAGAATAAAAAAGACTGTTATTGTAAGGAATTATATGATAAAATGAACAAATTAACTTTAGAAGAGAAAAAGTGTTACTTTTGTAAAGAAATTAAAAATATTTCTGAATTTAATAACTGGCAGTATAGTAAAGATAGAAAAGATGCTTTTTGCAAAGATTGTGCTAAAAAAATTTTCAGCGAAAGTTATAAAAACGAAATGCCTTGTGAATATGAAAAAAAAAATTCTACGATGGTTACCTAGTTATGCTAAACATTTACAAACAAAATATAATAAATCGAGAGTTTTTAGTAAAATTTAGAAACATTTTCATCGTGTAATTTAGATATTCTATAAATCAGTCGAGATTCTGCCATATTTGTAGTAATATGATTTCCGTTGTATAAAATATTCAAAGATTCTTTCATTTGGTTGTAGAGATTTATACTATTTGGATCTCCTTGTCTTAATAAAATTTCCATTTCTGGGTAATCAATTTCAAGTTCTTTCAATCTTTTCGGTATTTCTCTCTTTTGAGCTCTGATAACGTAATAAGGATATTCCCACATGTGATTCTTCTTAATTAATACAAAAACATGGTGTTTTTTCTTAGCAAAATCTTTACAAACAAGGTCTGGTTTCATTAAGTCAATTTTTACACTTTGTTTTGCGATTATTTCCGTTTTTATTTCATCTTTAATTTGCAAGTGTTTAACTTCGTCCTCTAAATATTTAATCTTGTTTTCAAGTTTGTACTCACCAAATTTACGAATACTTGGCAAAACTTCTTTTGTAACCCACTTTTGAAAGGTTTTTGCTTCTTATTTATTAGATCTTAGTATTAAAGAATAAAATCCAGATTCATTAATGAAAATAGTATCAGGATGAAGATTTTGAAAGGGTCTATGGCATAGACTCTTGTAATTTATATATTTAAAGGCTATTTTCTCGTCATTATCAATATTATTTATGATAGCTTGTCTAGTATTTTCATATTGTAAAATTTCTGCAACATCTTTAGCCTTAAACCAAATTTCATTATTTTCGTCAACAATCGTGCAAATGTCTTTATTATTGAATGTAAGTTGATTATTGAGTAGGTCTACAACTGACTCCATTTAGATAGAAAGAAATTTAACTAGTTACTTGCAATCTTAAATAAATTGTTGTTTTTACTCTCATTATTTAATAAATTTCCCTCAGAGTCTTGAATAGTCAGAACGATTTTTTGAATTCTTGTAATATTTTTTCTAATCGGAATATAATCGATTTCATTCGGTTTTTTCACTGATTTTTGATCCATAAGCAACATTTGGGAAAAAAGTGTACAAAATTTCAGATTCTTTGTGTAAATGTTCGGTATGATTTTCAAAACTAGGTTCAACGAGATTGCAGTGCACTTCAATTACATCGAACGGTCTAAATTTTGGCGTTTTATTTCCTAAATATACCTGATTTGGCTCAATAGTTTCTTGAACAAACCCTAATAAATCTACAATAATTGCTGAAAACATTATTCTTACTGGTGATTTTTATTTGAATTTTATTAGAGAGATAATTTTTTTGCATTTCAAAACTTGTTTTCGTCAAAGTTTAAAGATTTATCTGATTGTTTGAATGTTTTCAGATAATTTTTAAGGGAATTTTTTATTTGATCGAAGGTATAATATCCTTTGTTTAAACCATAATATTTTGTTATGTTCTTCTCACTAAATCCTATACAATAAGGAGAACTTTCACTAATATTTATTACAAAATTGTCAGAATAAAAACCGCTTAAACCGATAAAATAATTTGATTCTTCCTCTAAGTGTATAGGATGTTCCAAGTTTAAAACTAATTTAGAGCTTTCTGAAGTCAACTTGAACAGCTTCATTTTAGCTATTTAAATGGAGAAATTTTTAAAGCAAAAAGATCAGATAAAACTTCAAACGTTTGAAGAAAATAAGAAAGATCAACCAATCAGATTGTTAATTGTTGGTTTCAAGTGGATGTGGAAAAACAACTTTATTATTGAATTTTATCTACAATAGGTTGATTCCTTATTCCAATTTGTATGTTTTTAGTAAATCTTTAGAACAGGACGCTTATAAAAAATTACAAGAAAGATTTGAAAACATTGAGAAGAACTTAAGTAAGAAAATATCATATTTTTATAATGCCTCTCTGAGGACATAGTTCCATTAAGCGAGTGTAAACCAAATTCTTTAATCGTTTTCGATGATTGTATTTTAGAAAATCAAGACGTTATTAAGGAATATTTCGTAATGTCTCGTCACAAAAACATATCTTGTATCTATCTTTCCCAATGCTTTTCAAAGGTTGATAAACAAGTTATTAGAAATAATTTGAATATGTTGTGTGTTTTTAAGCAAGATGATCACTATTCGAGAAAGATTTACAACAATTATGTGGGATCTGATATGAGTTTTTAAACCACTTTAATGAATTATGTGATAAAATTTGGAAAGAAGACTATGGATTTTTAACTATTAATCTAACTTTGAAGCCTAAAAATGGAAAATATTTGAATAAATGTTCTAACATAAATGCTGCTCAGTGGTCTGACAAATCTACTTGATAAAATATTTGTTACAATTATTTTTATATTATCTTTAATTTTTATTTACATTATGAAAATAACAGAAAAACGGTAAATCTGTTCACGTTCCACGTTCACGTTCCACGTTCACGTTCCACGTTCACGTTCCACGTTCACGTTCATGTTTCACGTTCATGTTTCACGTTCATGTTTCACGTTCGTGTTTACGTTTCACGTTCATATTTTACGTTCGTGTTTACGTTTCACGTTCGTGTTTCACGTTCGTGTTTCACGTTCCACGTTCATGTTTTACGTTCCGTGTTCACGTTTCGTGTTCACGTTTCCACGTTCCACGTTTACGTTTCAAAATTTTCCAAAATAAATGGCGAACGTAACTTCAGAAGAAGGAAAAAAACTTGATCAAATAGAAAAGAAATTAATCAAAGAATTTAAAGAACAGATTCGAATTGATGAAAAAGAACAAGAATTTATTAAAAAAATTAATCAACCTGTAACATCTGCAATAAAAAATGTTGAGGGCAAAATTGAAAATGTTTTAAGCGATAATCAAAATTTGATGAATTTGGTTCCAGTTGTACGACAATTTGCTGATATTTCGATACCAGAATCTGAGTTTGAATTGCCAAAATTACCATCTTCAACACCATTTAGACCTCGAATCATTGAAGACTCTACCATAGTTGAACCAATAAGTCCTGGAACAACGGATATAATAATTGGTGAAATTGGTAAAAAATTTCTTCCTAGAGCAAAGGATGATAAATTTGGTTTGTATTGGGACAGAAAAAAGAAAAGTTTTATGATTGGAAATTTGCCCGTGAATTTTGAGCATAATGATATCATTATTAATGAAAAAACATATGAAGGAAACTCAAGGTTTATGGAGATTATTAACAGGCACTGATGTTTCCAAAAGACGGTTTATATTCTGAAGAAGACTTGAAAAAGTATACTGAAATTTTATGGAAATCTGATTCAATTTACAAAAATAATGATCCATCAACTAAGAAACCAAAGTCAAGTAAAGGTAAAAAATATCTCAATTTGATTAAACCAATTTGGGAAAAACGAATCGAAGGATCTGGTATAAGAAAATACAGTGGTAATAAGATTGAGTACAGATATATCGACGATTTGACAAAACTCGATGGAATTATAAATTATATTTATGCTCTAGAAAAGGCTGGAAACATAAATTTTTTGAACGAAAAGAAAGCGATTAAGGATTTTATTTCGAACAAACTTGATGAAATGATTGAAAAACCTGATGGAATTAAATATTTAAAACGAGTTTTGCCGGCAATAAGTTCATCTATGATTGAAGGTAGCGGACTTTTTGAATGATTTTATCAACAATTTACCTTTTGAATTACACGTACCAACTTATCAGTATCTGGGGCCTGGCACAAAACTCGAAAAAAGACTAAAAAGAGGAGATACTGGTATAAATAAATTAGATCAAGCTGCTATGGAACACGATATTTTTTATGCAAAACATAGAGACACAAATTCCAGACATATCGCAGATAAAGTTTTGCAAGATAAAGCAATGGATAGATTTTTATCAAAAGATGCTAGTTTAGGTGAAAAATTTGTTGCGCTTCCAACAGCTGGAGCAATGTTTTTTGAAGAGAAAACTAGGAATGGGAATCGAAGAGAACTTGAAATTTTTTTAACTATATAAATGGAGGTGAATGTAAATTTCAGCAAAAATCAGAAAGAAAAAATAAAATCCGCTTTTAAGAACAAAATACCCGTTAGTATTCAATTTAAAATAGATCAACTAAAAAATGGCGAAGATAAGATATTTTTAACAAATAGACAATACAATAAAACTCGAAAAACATAAGAAAAACAATAAAGGAACCAGAATAGAATTTTCTTATAATCAGTTGAAAGAACTTAAAAATGGTGGACTTTTGAAAGATTTATTAGATTTTGGAGAAAATATTCCAGTTGTTAAAAATGTTGTTCCTTATGTTCGTAAAGCTGCTCCAATCGTTAAAAAAGATGTGATTCCTATTGTTCGAAACATTTTAAATTGATTAGATAAAGAGTTGGAAGATGTTACAGGATCTGGATTAGATGAAAAAACTTTGAATTACGTGAAATCAAACATTGAAAAAAAAAATTTAAACCTTTAACATTCGGGGAATTGGAAGAAATCTGCAAAAATATTAAACATTTTAGAGGAATCTTTATGAGAGATACATTACCTGAAAAAGTTAAGAAATTTGAATGTGGAATTGTGAATTTAGACTCGATTATGGGAAGTGGAACACATTGGATTTGTTATTATAAAAATGATAAGAATGCATGTTATTTTGATTCGTATGGAAGAATTGAGGGACAAACCACCTATAGAATTGATTAAATATTTGAAAAAATCAAGCGTCTACTACAATGATTCTCAGATTCAAGACTATAAAGATCCCCCAATTTGTGGTCATTTAATGTGTTTTTTGTTTTGAATGAACTGAGTACTGGTAAAGATTTTAAAGAAGTTGTTAACAAATTATTACTTAATAAAATATGGATTCACAAAATATTTTTGACGTATTTGGAACACAAATTATTCAAAATGTAGATAATAGTTTGAATTTTGATAGTTTGAGAAATGAGTTTGATAACAAGTTAGAAAATTTATTACAAAACCTTCCAGATTCAGATATGTTTTGCTGTCGAGATTGAAGATTTTAAAGCAGAATATGATAACAAACTTGCAAATTTCATGAGTTCAAATGAAGTTTGCTGATAAAATAAAAACATTGGAAAAAGAAGTTGATGATGGTGTAAAAAAATTATTTACCAATTTAATGTCTCATATCGAAAAAGCTGATAAAATTACTGAAGCGATCAAAGTTGAAAAGAATTATGTTAGTTTGGCTAATAAAAAAAGAATTGTCGGTGTTCGACCTGGTATTGACAAACATGATGTTGTTGTTAAAGAACAAATTTTAAAACCTCTAAAATTATCAGAAAACATCGATATTGTTGATTTACATGATCCGAATGTTAAAAATGCCTTAGATTTTAAAGGAAAAAGAATTAGCAGTGTTAGTAAAGGCATCCATTTGATGTTGTTGTAATGATTCAATTAGAAGATCCTATTAAAATGTTTAATGAACTAAAACAAAATTATGAGAATCATAAACAGCATGTTAAAGATTTTACAACAGAAGTCTATGAAAAACTTGATGAAAGAAGTAAAAGATCAGTAGACGATGTTGGTGAATTACTTGATAAAGTAAATAAACTAGAAGAAAACTTTAATACATATAAAAATAATGTTAATGAATTAGTTGGTGAAGTAATTAACAAAATACTGGAAAATTTTGATACACATTTTCAATGAGAAAGTAAAACTTTTTTGAAAATTTTGGTACACGTTTCAATGAGAAAGTAACACATAATAATGAATTACTTAAAAGAATAGATGATCAATACTCTTTATATCTCGATAAAGTAAATAAACTAGAAGAAAACTTTAATAAATTTAAAGAAGATGTTAATAAAACTTTTGAAAATATTGATAACAGATTTAATGGATTAGGCGGCTATGATGACAAAATTTCTCCTTTATAAATGGCGCTCATATATTGTGTGAGATGTAAAGAAAAAACTGCAACAAATGATATAAAATACTATGCAAACATCAATGGAGTTAAAAGAATTTCTGGAAAATGTGCTGAATGTAACGCAAAAAAGAGCCAATTTATAAAAACTTGATTTTGAAAATTTTTCTTAATAAATAGAGATGGCGGGGACATTACAGTGCTTTCGATCTTTTTATAATGCAACACGAAAGAGATTTGAAAAAAGAACATTGGGATGACATTTCTCAAAAATATGAATTATCCGAAGATATGATGAGATTATACGTAAACAAATTGAATTGGTATAACATTGCAAAATATCAAACTCTGTCCCCAGAGTTCATTCAAGAAAATATACATTATCAATTAAAAGATCATATGTCTGTTCTTTGTCTCTATCAACACTTGAGTATAAAGTTTTTGGATGAAAATAAAGATACAGTTGATTGGAACAATATTATTGATAGCGGTTACTATCCTGTGCAAATTTTATTGAAATATGTGACCGAGATCGCAAAATTTAAGGAAGAGAATCCTGAATATGACGAAGTAGATCATTAAAAATGACTCTAATCTTTTTAATTATTTTACTAAAATTTATATCTTTTCTTATAAAAACGTACATTAGATCGATGAAAAAAATGATATCTTTCTTATACATGATGTTTTAAAATTTCTAAATTTTCTCTTATTAAATGGCGGACTACAGAAAATATGCTAGTGATATTGAAAGGGCGGAGTTTAAAAATTTCTATCCAATTAGTAAACAACATTTGAATGAACCGAATAAAAGAACTGAGTTTAATATTGATTTTGGAGATAACTTTTGCTCGTCTAACTTCCCAGTTTTATATTTCTGGAACTTTAACAAAACAAGATGGTCAAGCATATCTTGGAACTGATAATGTTAGATTAATCGATAATTTTATACCGTTTTTATTTTCTAAGATTGAAGTAAGAAAACACAATAAATTGATAGAAGAAGTCGAAAACTGTGGCCAATTAAGCACAATTAAAGGAACTATTTCGTATTCAAAAAGTGATGTTATTTCTCAAACTTCTAATGGCTTTGAATCAGATTTTAAATTTGGTGTTTTTGAAGCAGCTGGAAATTTATCTCATTTTGGATTAGGATTTTTTGAAAATGTTACTATTCCGATCTATAAAGGAGGATTTTTATCTAAGTTTTATAAGAGCAGAAGACGATGATGTGATTCTGAAGACTGCAACTGGAAATGTTATGCCTGTTGATGGAAAAATAACAATTACAGATTTTTTTATTAGAGTTCCAATGATTGATTATAAAATCACGAGTAAAATAAGGTTGATTGATGAAATTACAAAAAGTCAAAACATTATGTTTAATTTTCTAGATTGGCAATGTATTGAACAAAAAGGTATTTCCGGAACAACTTATTCGTTCGATATCACAAATATTTATAGAAATATCTTCAATCCCAAGTTCGTTATCATAGGTTTTCAAACAGATAGACAGAATAATCAAGAAAAAAATCCTTCAAAGTTTGATAGTTTGGATATAAAAAATATCAGAGTAAAATTAAAACGGTTCTTATTATCCAGATGAATTACAAAATTTAAACATTTCAGGAGGTCTTTTCAGAATCATGTATCAGATGTATCAAGATTTGAAGAAAGTTTACTGTAATAATAAGGAAATGTATTACAATCCTAAAGAATTTTTAGCGAATAGAACTATTTAATGTCATTGATACAACAAAGAGTATGACAAATATATTTCTGGTTCAAAGAACGATATAATTATCAATATGGATTTTCAAAAAAGCTGTTACAAACGCGATTTGTTATGTTGTTGTTGTCTCTGAGAAATGTTTAGCCTATGATGTGATTAAGAACGATATTAGAGAAATTTAGTAGTTAATGATGTTCATATTATTCTCTTTCATTCCTTCTAATATTTCAAAAATATACTCTTTCGCCACTGAAAAATCCCGATTTCCCCCGTAATAATCTTTATAATCGTACACATAATATCCTAAATAGTTTGTACAATAGAATGAAATTATTTCTATTTATCTCTGTTGTAGAAATGTAAACACAAAACATTTGCGCTGAAAAATTTATATCTCGGCAGACTTAGTTCCATAATCTCCATTTATAAAAAATTTTTTTTGTTTAAATGGAAGAGTATAATGCCAACTGTTACAAGTGTTATAATAGAGGAGAAATTATTGATAAAAAATATTTAGTTTGTAGAGATTGTAATTTAATTTTGTACGAAAGACCTAAACCTAAGAAAATTTTGAAATAAACTAACTCATTTGAATAATCTGCTTACAAAATTGCAATATGGAGACAAGAAGCAAACAAAATTTGTTACAGAATTTATAAAACAGAATAAAAATTTTTACTTATCTCTTGGAACCATTGACAAAATTATTTTCCTTTTCAAAGAATACATTAGGTTTGTAGGTATCGATACACACGTTTATTATGAAAAGATATTTACCTGTATTTTTTTCATTATCTGGATGTTGAATTTGTCTACGATTTTAAGCCAGAAATCCTCGATGATTTTATAGTACATTTGGAGAAAGTAAATGAAGAACCTCGTCAAACAATGAAGATGTTGGCAATTCCCTCGACTTCTGGAGTGATTGTTAGCAAATTTCATTTTTTTTTCCGTCTTTGAATTTTTTTCTATTTAAATGGAGTTCTTGAAGGAGTTAAAATGATATTGGAGAATGTAAGTTTAAAGAGTATAAGAAGTTAAATGAATTGGAAGAAAATAAGAAATACAAAATTTTGAATTTGGAGAAAATGAAGGATAAATTCGGGTTTACAATAATTGCCGAGTTGGAAGATTATAAAGTACACTTACCGAACAGACTTTTGACTGTTTTGGATGAAAAAAAGATTAAAGAATTGAATAAACATGATAAATTACACTTGGTTGTTACTGGAAAGAAGACTATTAAAGATAAAGACTGTGTTACTATCAATTTTGTAGAATAAGGATTTTATTTCGTGGCTTGATCAATATACTTCCAACTCCTCGGGGCTCCAACCGCCATGTAAACGCTTTGAATTTTTCAAGAATTTAGATTTTCTCTTTCTTTCTTTAGAATCACAAGGAATATTACGAACATTAATGTGTTTCATTTCATCCAAAATGTCATCAAAATCGAAAAGCAAGAATTCTTTGTTTTGTTTAATGAATTTTATTGATAAATCTTGATATTGACAAAGAGTCTCTAGTAATGCTGTATAATTCCTACATCCTCTTTCATAAACACTTCTGTAGCTCCAATCCTTCATAGTTTTGATCAAATTATGGTGGATAAAGTTATAATAGTGCCCAAAAAACTCCATACAAAATTGCTTAAAATATTCTGTTTGCTGTTTTTTCTTTTAACCTTTGTCCAAGATCTTTTGAAATTAATTCATACATGTCCGCTAGAGCTATCCGTGTTGAAATATAATTTGGAATCCAAGTCCTTTAAATTTAATGCTGATATCAATTGTAGTTTGCAATATTCTGGTAACTCTTTGAACTCTCTTTACAATTTTCCCACCCCCTGGCAACTTCTTGAAATGCTAGAAACTGAAGAGATCTTGGTGAGTTCATGTTTGCTATTTAGTAGAAAAGTTTTTTTTTATTAAAGTATGTTTTTAGTAAAAATGTTTTAAATTGATTAAATTTTATTAAGATTTCGAAGATTTTTCCTTTATTTCGTAGCAGATTTGACAACATTTTACAAAGCACAGCTCAAGAAAGTAGAAGCTCAGATTCGGTTAATTTTTCATTCCTCAGGAGTAGATAGTAATGAACCGATCCTGGATCGCTTTTGGAGACGAACGACTGTAGATTCGGTTAATTTTTTTCATTGAGATTTGGTGATAGTGTTATTTCTCAGCTTCCTTTATGGTACATTGAACAGTATTTTACATTGCTTTTCGGTCGGCTCCGAAAGTGCGCTAGGACCGCCATATTATTATCTACTTATATATATATATTATATATATATATATATATATATATATATATATATATATATATATATATATACTATATATTTTTAATATTATAGAGAATTGCTACTAGTTCAGTCAATAAGGTGGAGGATATTCATGTCATAGATTTCAATCGACGAAGTGTCTTGTATTGTATTGACAAAGAGAGCCTGTAATACAGAAATTTTAATGTTAAAATTACCACAGTAGTCGTAAAATAAATATTGTTTCTACGTAATAGCGAGTGGAATATAACGATACTTACCAAAACCCCGTAGAGTAAATTTCAAAGTAAGTATATATAAAATGTTTGTTAATATGGGAATTTGATGACAAGATAAATTAAATAATTTTAAGCTAAACAATAACAAGCACCCATAAATTTGAAGATATCGGTGACATGTTTTACCCCCAGAAAAACCATTTATACAGCAAAAAACTAGAAAATATTAATACTAGGTGGTTTTCAACAGTTTTCAATATTGCATAGTAATAATGCTACCATTATTTTGATATAGGAATAAAATAAGTAGCTTATTGTATAGAGTACAATTAAGGTTACCAAGGAGTAAAACAATTTCAAGTAAATTTACATTTGTTCACCTCACAGACTACAGATAAAAATGATTGCTAATAATGTTAGATAATGAGATTGTGTTACTTCGTGTGTTTTTTTCACTGGGATTTTCACTATGTTTCCTAGCAGAATAACAGTTGTTTCAAATAATTGGATGAGCAGTAGCAAACGCACTTCAGCGACTATACAAACTAATTATTGTATATCATCTATCTTTTTACTTATATGTTGTATCCTCGTACAAGGTTGCAAGATCAGATCATCTGCAGACTTGAACTTTTGAGTGAAGCTTCATGATTTATCAAGACAAAATTGATTTCAATGATTGAGTTTTGTCTAATTTATAGCGAACACGTTTCATATTAGTATTATGAAACATCATACGGTAATGAAAAAAATCACTAAAGTAATACAACTGTAAACAAACTGAGTTGAATAATAAGAGAAATAACACGTGAATAGTAAAAAATGTAGCCAGATACTTTCCATACATTTTCCATACATAAGGAATGCATATTACGAAGCAAATACAATTGTGTACTGCAGCAAACTTTTGTATTAATATAAAAATAAACTGTAAATAAGGCTGAGAGATATGATGTAAACCTTGTCTAGTACTGTTAAACAAGTTAGTATGAGAAACAAAAGTATAAAGTATATCAACATAGAGAAAGCTTTCGTATTTTTTTAGAAATGTTCACATCAGAGTCTATCTGACGTTTAATGATTATATGGAAATAACAATAATAGAATTTTATTTTTGAATTCGTAGCTACTAAGCATAGCAACAGTAAAGAATTAATTTTAATAAAATATTATGATTTATATTCAGCTGTAATAAAAATTTAAAATGTGCAGATAAAATAATACTTGATGTAGCCTGCTCATGTTAGACTACGTGAAGCTAATAGACATCTTTTAAAAGTGCCATCCCATCATCTAACAAGGCGTTCGACATGTAGAATTAAATTGCATTTAAACTATCAGGTAAACACTCATTTCCTTCTTGAGATGACTAGATGATATACACACCAGACACACAAACATATATAGAGAGAGAGAATATGATTATTTCGATAATCCTTGGATTTTTTTAGACTAAAGGGAGAATAAAGATTTTGAACTTAATTAAATTCATTCATTATATATCGCCCTGAGATTAAGCTCAGCCAAATCCCATACAATGTAATGCACAATTATCATCAAAACTCGATGTTTTTTTTGTATCGAAATATGAAGTCTATATCTAAGTACATTAACAAAATATGCAAGGAAATACAAATAATTTTACTTCCTTTTATTATAGACCAGAAACATAATAGAATGTAAAAAGATTTGTCGCAGGCTATTTATAAGAAATGAAACCTAACTTAGAGTGAAAATGTAATCTTTTTTTAACAGTGATATTAATTTTAGCAACGCTAGTGAGCCGGTTCAATACCTATATCTCCCCGGCTCATGTGTGTTTTATATAGTGTATGTGTTGTGTGGTTTATTGGCTGCAGAGGCCACTGACCTTTTGAAGGCGTTTTGGCTTTTCCGGGAGAGTGGTCAAGACTCCGAGCCGTGGTGTACTAGTTAGGAGTAGCTCCAGATTTAAAAATTTTTGGTTTATTTTAAGTGTTTTGTTGGATTTTTCTGAGCTGTTTTCCTTCTAAACATGTGCGGCTAAGTTTACGGCCCCTCACTGATGAGGTCCAAGAGATGAGCTGTTTTTCTCCTGTCATCTCTCCATCATGCGTGGTCGCAGAGAACCTTCTCTTTTGCGCTCTGCTGAAGGAACGGCCACCATGATGGACATTACTGCTAGTCAACATCTGTGATACCCTGCTCATATTCTTTATTTATTTGTTTATTGTTATTGTTGCCATTTATATAGTTTATATTTTGTTATTTAATTTTAAGTTAGTTTTAGATATTATTTAGTTATTTCTTGGATTTCATTAGGAGCCCGCCCTTAGCCGAAGGATACCGGGTGGAATCTGGCATTTTCTTGTTTCAAATTATGGCGTTTCCAATTTTTGTATGCAGGTGCACCTGACAAGAATTGTTCGAGGTATATACAACTGCAGGCACTTTTATTTATTTATTTTTTTTTATTTATAGTATAATTATATACCTTTTTATATTGACTGGATAGGCCTATGTTATGTTGTCTTAGTGAATGAACCTGAGTATACTGACCACGGTGTTCTTATTTTAACCTAGTTGGTTTTGATCCGGCATCCCGTTCGCCACCATGGGCGCGCGCTTCCCTGATGGTTTTGCTGTGGGTGTGCGAGCGGCGATGTAAGGTTTCAATGGTAGCAGAGCGTGGTTAGCTGCTCTCTCAGCTGTCTCTCAGTTTCTGGTTTTTGTTTGTTGGTGTAGGTTAGTGTTAGGTAGGGGGAGGTCAGAGTACACAACTTTTTTTTATTAGGAGCTCGCCCTAGCACAGGATACCGGGTGGAATTGGTTTAGTGTCTTGCTTCCTGCAGACTTACCCTTTGCAGGGAGCAAGGGACTCTAAATTGCTTAACCCGCTAAATTTATCTAAACTGTACTCTACTTCTCCCCTATCAATGTGTTGTTTTGTTATATTTATTGCTTCTGTGTTTGTAGGTTGTGGTTAGTGTATATTTGCAGGGTAATCCTTCTATTAGGTGGCAGGTATTAAGTTCTTCACATTGGACCTCGTCAGTGTAAGCCCTTTGTGAGTTGAGTCCACTTAGGTTTACTAAGTAATTGTTGCGTACGCTTTGTTGTATTTATTTTGTCTTAATTGTTTGGTATGGCGTTTTCCCCTGGTGCCTGAACATCTGCGCAAGCCCGAGTTGGTTTTTGGAGGTCCTGGCGAGAGGACAGAAGCCCGAGGGAGATGTGAGGGCAATTAAGAGCTCAATTACGGGCTTGTATAGCGTTGGACCGCAGCTGAAAGAGGCAGTGATACAGCCTCCAGTCTTGGCTATGCCTGATTTCGGTCGTAAGTTTCGTCTTGCAAACTGATGCTTCCTCCTTAGCCGTTGCTGCTGTTTTATCGCAAGAAGTAGATGGTATCCGGCAGCCCATAGCTTATGCTTCACGCACGTTTAACCCCTTGTGGAGAAGAAGAGTTGTTCTGTTTATGAGCTGGAATGTTTGGCTGTCGTGTTTGGAATTAACAAGTTCAGGCGTTACCTAGAACATAAAAGAATTTTGGTTGGAAACCGACAACCAGGCACTTTCTTGGCTTCCTTGCCCACCCCCGTCAGCTCGGGAAGATTGGTCGCTGGGTAGTCCAAATTTCTGCCCTTAAGTTCACAGTGCAGCACGTGCGAGGCACCCAAAATATCATAGCGGACACTCTGTCACGCATGTATCACTTACCCAACGACCACCAGAATTTATCAGAGCCGCCATGTTGTGGGCGTGCTCCTAGACTTTCCTCTGGCATTTTCGGACATTGTTTCCACACCAACTTAAGGATCCCGAGCTGACTGCTATCATCAATGAGCTTAAAAACGGAGGTACCACACCCTCCTTATTTTCTGTAACCGAGGTGCTCTATGCTGCCGTGACAAGCAGCGGAGAAAACCTAAGTTAGTTGCTGCCAAGCATTCTTGTACCGATGGTCTTTCAGTATTTTCATTCTTCTCCTGTGGGCGGACATCTAGGAATTCATAAGACCATCGCGAAGATTAGGGATCAGTTCATCAGGAAAGGTATGGACCGGGATATTGCAGCTCGAGTACGTTCTTGTGAACTGTGCTCGCTAAGCAAACCCGCTCAAAATACCAAGTTGGGTCTTTTGTCATCTGAGGTGGCGGAAAAAACCTTTGGAGAAGGTTTTCATTTGACTATGTTGGGCCTCTCCCGCGTAGCAAGTCCGGAAATAAGTTCCTACTTGTTTGTGTGGATGCCTTCTCCAAGTTTGTTTGGTTGTTCCCATTGCGGAGTGCTAACCGCGCAGCTCACGGTGCAAGCACTTCGTAACCATTTTTTTCAACACTTTGGAATCCCCGCCACCTAGTTTCCGATAATGGTTCACAGTTTGTCTCCAATATCTTTAAAAGAATGTGCTTTGGGCACGGAATCCGCCATGTGACTACTTCCCCTTTCTATCCTCAGCCTTCTCACGCCGAACGGTTTAATCGCAATCTTCGATCTGCTCTCATTGCCTTTCATGCGGAAAATCAGACCACCTGGGATTCAACAACTACCTTGGATCCAATTTTGCCTTTAATACGCCCAGCATGAAAGTCACAAGCCGGTACCTTTCGAGTTATTATTTGGCTTTCCGCCAAACAACCCTTTGGCGAACCTTTGGAAAAATTAGCGATCTTCTGCCACCTCCTGGTACTCCCAATGTGAAAGCCACTTGGGAGGCAGCCAGGCGGAATCTCATTCGGGCTAGGGAGTTAGTAAGGAGGAAGTACAACCGGGGTCGTATTGCCAATCCCTTCCGGTGGGGGATCTAGTTTACTGCAAGGCTCACCCAGTCAGTTCAAGCTGTGGATAAAAGAGCTGCTAAACTTTGCTACAGGTGGGACTGGTCCCCACCGCATCTTGAAGTTTCTGACTCCAGTGACTGCCCGACTGGGAAGATCCTCAGTCCGGGAAGATTTTCAGGAAGGCGCACATATCCCATCTGAAGCCTTGCCGGAGTCATCCGTGATTTCTCTTTAGTCTGTGCAGGAGGGTTTTAGGTCCAGAGACCTGATCACCTCTGCTCCTTCTTCCTGATCAAGGTTCCTGTTTTCTTCTTTGTACCCACGCTACTCTTGGAGGGATTTCTTGCCTTCCAACTGGATTTTCTTGGTTTTCCCTTCTGCAGACTTAAGGGTTTCCGGTTTATAATTCTTCAACCATTGGGGGGAGAGGCATTTCGTTTGGTTCTTCATTTTGAGAAATTAACAGAGGGGAGTTCCTCCTTTTGGGGGGGAGTCTGAGCCGGTTCAATACCTATATCTCCCCGGCTCATGTGTGGTTTTATATAGTGTTTGTGTGTGTGGTTTATTGGCTGCAAGAGGCCACTGACCTTTTGAAGGCGTTTGGCTTTTCCGGGAGAGTGGGTCAAGAGCCGTGGTGTACTAGTTAGGAGTTTTCCAGATTTAAAAAAATTTTTGGTTTATTTAAGTTGTTTTGTTGGATTTTCTGAGCTGTTTTCCTTCTAACATGTGCGGGCTAAGTTTTACGGCCCCTCACTGATGAGGTCCAAGAGATGAGCTGTTTTTCTCCTGTCATCTCTCTCATCATGCGTGGTCGCAGAACCTTCTCTTTTGCGCTCTGCTGAAGGACGGCCACCATGATGGACATTACTGCTAGTCAACATCTGTGATACCCTGCTCATATCTTTATTTTATTTGTTATTGTTATTGTTGCCATTTATATAGTTTATATTTTTGTTATTTTAATTTTAAGTTAGTTTTTAGATATTATTTAGTTATTTCTTGGATTTCAATTAGGAGCCCGCCCTTAGCCGAAGGATACCGGGTGGAATTGGCATTTCTTGTTTCAAATTATGGCGTTTTCCAATTTTTGTATGCAGGTGCACCTGACAAGAATTGTTCGAGGTATATACAACTGCAGGCACTTTTATTTATTTATTTTTTTTATTTATAGTATAATTATATACCTTTTTATATTGACTGGATAGGCCTATGTTATGTTGTCTTAGTGAATGAACCTGAGTATACTGACCACGGTGTTCTTATTTTCACCTAGTTGGTTTTGATCCCGGCATCCCGTTCGCCACCATGGGGGCGCGCTTTCCCTGATGGTTTGCTGTGGGGTGTGCGAGCGGCGATGTAAGGGTTTCACTAGACACACGATAAATTTAAAACGTGATGGTGATGTTGATGATGATGATGATGATGATGATGATGATGTGAGTGTGTGTGTGTCTGTAATAATTTATGTGAACTAGTAAATATATTAAAGGAACCTTAAAAGTTATTCATTAAAACATATTCATAACTTTAATAATATAACTCAACAAATAATAAAACCAACCTAACACTGTATTTTAAATTACAGAGAATCAGCCTATTACAGATCAATTGAAAATTCAGTGGTGGATATGTTCAATAGAAACCAGAATTATTTACATTCCGTGATGTGTGAGTATGATTCTCGTACTCGTGATTTGTGCTCAGGACTTGCATTCTGTCCAGCGACAACGCCTCGACCGGACTCTAAGTAGATTGTGGGTATGGCTAAAACCCTTATATACTTATTTCTGTTTTTGTTTGTTTTTTTTTACCATGTATTATTAACTTCCTTACTTAACGGAGAGAATAGATTTCCAATCCTCGAAATGTCGGGTTATACTTTTTGAAACATATATAGATGGCAAATGGCCGAAATCCTATAATCCTTGCATTCATGTTACAATTTATGTTACAGAGTTGTAAATTAAGTGCTTCATTTAAATACAAGACTTAGCTCAAATAGCAATACATATAACTATTACCTCATTTCCGTGATGCAAGGCTGATCACGAGTGTCTCATACAGGCACTCATGGTTTTGTGATTATCCAAAATCCCGCTAGATTAGTTTATAAACAATACGAAATATAAATTTCAGTTTTTTGGAGCGTAAGAATCGTAAAATTATATAAAATTGTTCTTACCTAAAAATTTTTATTGTAATCCAATAAATTGGAATATTTACAAATGTGAGTTAAATATTCGAGAGTCGTTACCAAGCTGTTATGTTTGTATAAATAATAAATTTTTATTCCAACTTTGAAAATGAATTTTCCACGTTCTTTGTTATCTTCCACACAGATATTAACTGTTATAAAAGGTTGGGTTGCAATAGTTAATTTGTATGAATCTTATTTTGGGAGATATTTTGAGAAACCGTAAGAGCTCATTAAATTAAACTAGAGTGATATCACATTTAATAAAACAACATATTCCACAAATGCTATCAAGGCCTTCCTGAAATTAAGAAATATTAAAACATGTACTAGTTGTTAACATCATTATTTTTGTCTGTTGGTACAAAGTAGAACATAAGAAATGGTCTAGTCCTCTCTGATCACATACTGACTTTCACACAAAGTTTACTATATGAACGCTAGGCAACAAAATTTTATTTCACTGTACGTTCATAGAATACATGCAAAAAGCTGATAGGGATGGAGGATATTTTTATCTACGTAGCTAACTTCTTTTAAGGAAGGAAATGGCTTTAGCGATATTCTGGATAAGTAACTGGATTTATGACAGAAGAACTATTTTAATTTTATGAATTGCCGAAATATTTAGAGAAGTTATAAATATTATCTTCTAACACATCAGCCAAGGCACCATCACTCTCGGAGTTCCAGAAGAGACCACCCACGCAGTCCAGTCGCGTGCCTCGTGAAATAGAGTTCAGTAACAGTGCTCAATGTGAACATGGAATTCCAGCCTGTAGTCCAAATAAACTCAAAACCAAGTCCCTACTCGAATCAGTGACAGTAGTTTTTGTCCAATTACGGATAAAAAGGATATGAAATCATTAGATACTGTTTTACAAGTGCTATGGACTATATACAGAGTATCTGGTAAATTATTATGGATCGGAAATAAATCTCTCCTCTGTACTTTACCTGCAAGATCATTTACAATAGTCCCTGAATATTTTGTAATAGTTTTGTATACATTTCTAGTTTAGTTCAGTAATATTGCTTTTATGCTTAAAAACTCTTATTTTTTTTACAATTTTACCTGAAGGTACCAAACAACTTTAGATATTATTATTGAAAGGTTTTATTATTAACTTTTTATTTATTTATTTCTCTAAAGCAAACTTAATCTGACCGTGTAGGGTGTAGCCAATGTTAAAAAACTTTTTTAAGTGTGCGAAATAACTGTTTTAAATCATATTAATTTAAACAAGTTATAAAAATATGACACACTTATTTTTAAGTGGTTTAGCTCATACTGTGATAACCTGGCAACACATAACAGGTTCAAAAATTTAAGTGACCAGGATTTACGGCCCGAGGCGCGTATGCTTGGTAGCGATCGCGCGTTAACGTACGGGTTTTATAGTGAGATTGGCCAGAAAAGGCGAGTTGTCATTATTCTGGCGATTACTAAATAAGACCAGTGGCAGTGCGGTTAATATAGGCCTTTCACTTTAAAGTGCCACGCTGCACGCGTGTCTGGAGCAACCAGCTAATGTTTTGCATTGTTCGCCCTTATAGTAACGTATAATAAATAATAATGTAATACAAAAATGACGAGTGATGATAGCCAATATAGTTTTACATTTCACAAAATCCCCGATTCTTAAATCAGTCATATGTTAAAGTAATACTGATTGTAAGTTGAATAGTTAAATGTCCATAGCGAGCAAACTTTAAGAGAAGTTAACGTATTTAAGGAGAGGTCGTGGTAAGAGAAGCATTTAGGAGCGCTTAGGATTATTGACTTTACCCTCCACTCTATATATCTTGGAGTGTGTCGCTCTGTAACTGCAGGTCAAGGTGGCGACTTTGACTCA